>NC_081190.1:84955801-85255801 GCF_902713425.1 Acipenser ruthenus
TGGTCCAATCAGGTTGCTGTCTTGTTTAATTCGAGACACTACAGCAAAGTACTGTGGGAAGTCCCTGGTGATGATGCGGCATATACGCTTCTTCTCCAGTTCTTCTGGACTGTCTAGCTCTGGAAGATGCAAAAAAAACCAAACAAAAAAAAACCAAAACATTTGGTCAATAACAAATACAGTTGTACTGAGACTGTATTACAATAACATTAAAACTATAGGCTTTTATTATTTTACAATGGCTTATCATTGCCTACAATTAATTGTTCAATGACAACCATTCACATATTTGTGTTTGGGTATTTTTTATTTACACATTTCCATATGATTTATCCTAAAAGACCCTATTAACAAAACTTTTCTTTTTTTTAAAGTCTGTTTTGATAAAACAAATACGTTTTATGCACATGAAACTGTATAGATTGCTGTTGGCTTCTCAACAACAATCAAGATAAGTTTCACAGAATTCAAGGAAAGCCCAAGATACCTTCGTCCATGCCATTGAGGATCTCGTTCAGTTCCTCCTCAGTGAATTCACAGTGGTGTTCCTTCCAGCTCTCTCCAGTCTCACTGCGCAGCACCACCAGCTCCCTCTCCTTCCCTCGTAGAGCCGCGAAGTGGGGGATCTCCACTATCACCGGCCTGGGGCAATGACAAACTCACAATAAGAAACAATGACACAGAGAATGAAGGTTCATTTACTTCACAAAGGGTGGTAAGACCTGGAACAAAATAACCTAAAGACTTGACAGTATATAATAGTTTATTGAGGATTTATTTGAAAACTTAACGGAACAGTTATTCTATAAATGCAACACACTTTTTTTTATTATTATTTGTTTATTTAGCAGACTTTATCCAAGGCGACTTAGAGACTAGGGTGTGTGAACTATGCATCAGCTGCAGTCACTTACAACAACATCTCACCCGAAAGACAGAGCACTAGGAGGTTAAGTGACTTGCTCAGGGTCACACAGTGAGTCAGTGAGTGAGCCGGGATTTGAACCGGGGACTTCCTGGTTACAAGCCCTTTTCTTTAACCACTGGATCACACAACCCTTCATTTTTGTAAATGTTCTTTTAATTATTTTCTGTATAACGTGGTCCTCAGTTGCAAATGAGATTCTTGTCAACATATTATTGATGGGTGTGACTGAGGCACAAGCAGATCACATAATTAATTTGAGGCAAAGAGGGTTGGAACATAGAAAATCCTATTTGTACTAACCATTATACCACACTGTTCCTAGGTATTCCCTATTCCAAAATATTTAAGAATTCAGCAATGACCCAATGCACAGCAATTGAGTGTGTGGAGTTACCAACACTTGGACATTAAGGTCATTATTCACAGGGTGAAATATCAGCTACCCTATGGGCTGCATGTGTGGATGATACAGACCATAGCTGATACCAAATGGATTGTTTTAGACAATATTAGGCTATGTGACTATACTGCAGAACCTTACAGGTTTGCAAGGTCATACATTTGTTCCAGGCTCTACAACACCGCACCATGCTGAAGACTATGCAAATTAATGTCTATGGGAGCGTCATGCTAAAACTAAAAAAAAAGGGGGTAACAAATTCATAAATAACTTGTGAACAACACACATTGCACTAAACACAAAAAGCATACCACAAACAGCTATTCTTGCAAGTTCCCCCCCCCCAAAAAAAAAAAAAGTAAAAAAGACATAAAAAAAATATGAGGAATAAAAGTGGGACACAGAAACAAAAATGTCACAGGGGGTGAGGAGAATAGGAGGCCAGCGTCCATGGATTATGTTCTGTATGTCTCTCCTACCCAAGGAATTTTGTTCCACATGGCCCAAGCTGGAGAATTCGGCTAACCAAGCTTTCTCCCTCATTAAGAGGGGGAGGGGCAGTAGGAAGATGCAGTTTGCTGAATGAGTCCAAAGCAGCAGTAAAAAAAGAGAGCATAAATAACAGATTGTCCATTGGTTTTGTTATCAACAAACGTTTCTTACAAACAAAACAGCAATGACCAGCTGCATAAATTATACGGGCTGTCATGTGGATCCAAGTGACAATGAGTGTTCAGCAAAAGACAGGGAAAAAATAACCTCTATTAACCATTGTTTTACATTAGCCTGTTTTGGTATAAGAAATACATGTAGAATCCCACAGGTGCATCAAGTTATTTGAACACCTACCCATGAAACATCATTTGGCAAACGCATAACAGACAAATGCATAACAGCTTCATACCTGCAATAATAGTGAGTGTAATTTTTTTTATCCAACTTCTTCTCTTAAAATATGTGAAAACATCATATAGACAGCATCTGTAACCATTAACTCTCAACTATACTGGACTATATGGCACCCAGTTGTACCAGTACTTGCATCAGCTTGTACTTGCACTGAACTGCTCCATACCTTGCCGTAGTCTACTACTGCTCTTAATTATGACTTCTTCCTGTATCTTGTATTTGATTTTACTCTTACAGGTATCCGTATTCACATTTTTTGTAATTGTCCTTATTTGAAATCGTTCTCATCGATTTATTGTACTTACTACGTGCTCTTACTGTTAACTATACCCTAACTGCTCTTAGTCGAACTCGCTCTCAAATGTAATTATTTACTGTATTTTTTAGTTTGTTCTTATTTGAATGTGGTCTTATTTGCTACTGATTTTACTGTACTTTATAACTGCTCTTATCTGTAATATGATACTCTGTAATGTGATATTTTGTAATGTGATACTTAAGTTTATACTGTGATATTTTGTACAATTGTAAGTCACCCTGCTAATTAATTAATTAATTAATTAATTATAATACTACTAATAATAATACTACTACTACTACTACTACTACTAATAATAATAATACTACTACTACTACTACGAATAATAATAATAATAATAATAATAATAATAATAATAATAATAATAATAAAGACCACTTGTGTAAACAGATCACTCTGATGAATTTGTGTGTACAGTCAGTTACACTTGTTAATTTCACTTTATACAGTTTGCATAAAAATCACCTGTTTAAAAAAAATACCTATTTTAGATGAGAAGTCATTATAATGCACTACTATGATTTCAAATAATTGCATATTATGTACTAATTGATGGTTTGTAAGAACTATAAATGTGCACTAAGATTTACATCAGATACATTATTAATAATGAAATACCTGTATCCTAATTTAAATTTTTCTAAGCACATGTTAGGAGGTATACTCCAATTATCTACCTGGAAATTGAAGGATTTATTCCACTTCATATAGAAGTAAAATGGAAACATATATCAAAGAATGGCTAATTAAATGCATTGTAAATGTACAATGATCTGATGTGCAAGAGTTGTTATTTTATGTCTGACATTGGAAACGTACTGTTGGTATACCTGGTATTCATGAAAACCCAAACCCCACTAGATCTTGTGTAAATATACACATGTCTATGTTATCTGCCCTGATGGATGTGTGTTTATGGAGTAACTCATTTAGTCTTTACTCATTTCTGAGCTATTTACTGTAACACTGAAAACATAAACTTAACAGAATCTATTCTTGGGTTTTATAATCTACACGTCATCAAAATTACCCATTGAATTTACAGATACATAAACCGATCTCCAGAGAATTCAAACTGAAACTATACATTCCGTGGTAGTCATGAATATTGAAAGTTGTATCACCTATAATATAATTGAAAAGCACATAAAAGCACCAGGATTTAGGAATGATATTAGGATCTGGGCAAAGAGAATATCTAAGACTCTACTGTTGTTATACCAAGACAGTGTCTGACAGATGTGAAGGTCAAATGAAGATCTACCTAACCACATTTCAAACTATTTTGCTGTATATTGAAACAGTAAAACGTTTTACAGTTCGACCATATTTTGATGTTTGGTTGATTAAACATCCATGACCAGGACTGTAAATCTAAAAATAATTTCTATATTCCATAGTAGTGTTGGCTGATTCTTACCCGAGGAACTGAGCTCCAGATGGTCCCACCTCGATCAACCTACTGGTCAGGCCCTCTCCCTCCACCATAGGGGGCATGGTGGCTAGTCGGTGTCGCTTCACCAGCCGGCATGTGACCCGCGTCGGGGCAGTGCACTTCCGAGGGGGGATGATAATACGTAGCCCATTATGACGGCAACCTCGCATGGCTCCACCACGGGCATCCACCATGAAACTAACCAGGAAGCTGCGAATACATAGACAGTGTTTATTCATATATTCACTATGACCATCAACAGTAGTTATCCTGACTTTTGTTACCCAATAAATATGCAACTTTTTTTATAGATAGCGTTGCTCATGCTTTGCAGAAAGTGTACAGTTTCTAAAATTCTACAGGGAAGGTAATTTGAGTTAAATCAGCAGAAGCGAAGCGGCTTTACGTTTGGTTGCAGAAGTTAGTAGGAACAACTGAAAGTTTTACCTCAAGCAAAATAGTTTCCTTTCTATTTAGGCCCTATTACCAAGTTAGGCTCCAGAAAGGACTTGAGGTTCAACAAAGCTGAATATTCTAAGCAATTTGCTACAGCCAGATCAGCCAATAGACAGCACAAGGAATAGTCACTAGTTCCAGAGTTGCTTGACAGTGGTAGTAGATCATAACATGCAGCTGGAAGAATAGTTTCTGAAATCGTTCTGAAACTGCGAGGTCTACATTTTATTTTTTGCTGTGTGTGAAAACTGAAAATATTTTTTTTAAGTATTTAAACATATATCTTAGTAACATATGTACCTTGTTTCTTCACAACAAAAATGTACAGTAGATCATCAAGACCTCCATCCACTATACATGTAAACATGTAAATGTATCGGACGGATAGGTTACTCCACCTATCCCCATATTCTTTTACACTCAATAAGTTGTGTACAGATATAAGGTGCTTCTAGGTATTGAATGCATTGCCGGGGGGTGATAATAACTTGCATAAAGACAGGCAGAGCTAGGGCTCCTTGTTTGTTTGACTGTAACACTTCTGTTACATTGATCCACCACTGCAGGTTGCTGTGAGAAGTGCTCTTAACCCTATATTGCATGAATTACATTAATGTCATTGGACTATGAGGTCATAATACAGCTTCTGGGGTTAGGGTATGTGTACTGCCATGCAATAAAGGGTTAACTTAGTTCTATATTTAAACCAAATACAGTACTCAGGTATGATCTCAAAACTTCAATTTTACATCCAGTGACAGAATTTCTTTATAGACCCTCATGCAAAACACATGTTAAAAGCAGGTGGTGGCCACTTGGTAAGCACATCATGCAGCAAGGTAAGAAGATGAACCCTAGAAGGGCCAAGCCCTGCTGATTTTTAACTGGACAGGAAAATGCAAGTTTACATGCAGATTTTATATTGAAGCTAACTATATATGGCTTATATTTTACCTATAAACACAGTACATTTTCATCAAGTACCACATATGGGACACAGAAACACAGGACACACCACTCAGTACTGGACTTGACTGTGTCAGTTTAAATTACACCATGATCTCATAGGGGTCAACACCAATATAAAATGCCAGTGATATACAGTATGAACTGACAACAATAACTTACAGGCAAGCGCAGGCAAGTCAAATTCTTTAATGCACCTAGCATTATTGCTCGATAAAGCCTATTGCATCACAGCTGTTGAGACTGCTGACCGAGAATTATAAGTACAAATACAATAAAATAAAAAGGTTTCTAGGCCTATTTGTCGAATTGTTTCAAATGATAAAGTGAAAAGGACAACCCTTACTAGTGCTATTCTGAAGATACGGTCTTTTAAGTTTTCAACAGCGGATTGTATTGAGGAATAGTGGTATAATCACCACACTTAAGTCATTCTCAACCAGCATCTGCCAGAGGGCAGTGTGGCATGTAAACACATTAAAGAATATGTCTGTGTACACAGCCAGTTTAACTACTTGACCTATTTTGGGATACCACAGCGTTTTCTGTGGTGCCCAAAGGAGGAAGGTGGAACACACAGCATTCCATAGTTAGTAATGGTTTGCAAGACAGATTTATAGTAACTTTTTCACAAAATGCTTCAGGGCTGTCGCACCCGTATCATTAATTGTAATTTAAAGGAGTTCTAACCCAATCTTAAATCTATTTTCTAACTTCCTAATATAAGCATTAGTGACACTGCCATGGGTCTCCAATTTATTATACTAAAGATAATCAATTTAATGGGTGACATGTAATTGAAATTACAGCACAGCAGATTGTTGGTGTAGAAATTGGATAATAATGGGATTGTGATTATAAACTCGCAGAAAAAATAATATGCAGGAATAAGTTGTTCCTGTTAATGGAAGACATTCTGCTATCAAGCAAACAGAATGGCATCATGTGTATGCTGTGCGGCTACTGTGGTAATTGAATCACCTAGTGATGGAGTTTTAGTACTGTAAATCATGTCAACACAATTGGCCAAATTATCTCAGCATTAATTCATTTTACTCAAAAGCACTGAAGCATCCCGAGTCGCAGAGTGATAGTGAGATTACAAAAGGGCAAAAAAACAGTATAAGACATTAAAGAAAGCCCATGGTGCAGAGATTCACCTGCTGTTGTCATGGTCAAGGCATGGAGAGGAGCGGCTGAAAACAGAACAGAGACTTTAGCACAAGAGGAAGCGAGGAGAGTGAAAAAAATAGGAAACTGAAAAAGAGAGGCTGAAATATGTGACTGGAGGAAAAGTTGTAAAAACTAAAAAAAAAAGACATGGTTTATAGGTGATATGAATTATAAGTGATTTATAACTAAATAAATAAAAAGAAAATGTATATATAAATACATAAACAAGAAATAATAACCTACAGTACCCACTTATCTACTGCTTTTGATGTTAGTTCAGAAAGTACAATAACAACATGGTGTAAATTCAGAAGGTTCTTGGTTTAAATTCAGAAGGTTCTTGGTTTAAATGACACAAATTGTTTTTGTAGCAGTTTATAAGGGGAGGAGGGTTGGTTTTCAGGGTTGGTTTGTGCACTAGGGTGTATTGTTAGTAATCAGGAGTTCAAAGTAATGATTTAGGCCCATTTCATCAATGGGGACTGGCTTGTTTTTCTAAGAAACACCTGCTGAATGCAGACAGGTTCAAAAGAGTAAATTACCGTGTTTTACTTTTAGCAATCATTACTACAAATATTATATGTACAAGGACACAAAGATAATTTGAATAGATGTTTAAAGATATTATTTCAAGAATAAAAGGCACATCATACCTTATATATGATGAATTAACTTCAACCATAATAATTACATTATAATAACCATAACCAACAGTACGATCTTAAATCACATCTGTGTCAATAACTTATGCTACCATGAGCCTGAATTACCAAGATCTTTACGCCCAAATGCAATTTACACCATTACTTGGGAAAGAAAAATCAAATGATCAATGTTTACAACATTAATAACAAAGACTTTAGACATACAATACCCTAACTAAATCTTCTAAGTTGTTTCGACTATTTATTAAATTTGTTTGCATTTGGTTTAAAGACTAATCAGGCCACATGTACCTAAGTACTATGGTAAAGTCCAAGATGGTTTACAGTTGGTAATTTGTGATTTAACCCCTGTTTGTACAAGCTTAACACCCAGTGAAGTGAAGGTCATGCCTTATATTACTCAGCCCTTTGAGCTTGGCCTACAGATATGGTATACCAAATTATTTTCTAATTCAGCCATTCGAAAAGTTAAGGGACCAGCACAAATAACAGCATTGTGGTGTGTCATCAAAGCCTGTCCCCCTTTGTTAGGTAAACATTTTAAAAGTAATGCAAAATGTCAAATTATATTTTTAAAAGTTTGTGCAAATATCAACCCCTGATTCAGAAAGCATAATGAATAATGAGTGCACTATAACATGGAAAGTAAAACAAAGGTCTGTGTCAAAACTGATGTGGGCTATTCTACAAGGAATAATAATTACCACACAATGAAACTTTTTGTGGTCCACGTTATACCCAGAACAAAGTGAAGAAAAAAAGAGGTTAGACCTTATATAAAAGGTCATCAACATAAATATTCACGAAAAGCATTATGACAAAAGGCTGTAACATTGAGAAATAAGTTTATTACACACAGAAAAAAAAGGTTTTGTAATGCTTTACAATATAGTCCAAAATTAAGTTGCCTTAAGTAATTTAATGTTGTAAACTGTAAGCTGTTTGAGAACTCCATATTAAAACACTGTAAGCTGTTTGAGAACTCCATAATAAAACACTGTAAGCTGTAAGTCTTTTAAATGAGTACAGTACACTGTAGTTCACTAGGTTTTCCCCACCACACCCCCCCTGTTGCTTATGCTCTGCTTTTAGTTACCTACCCTGAATGAATTGGGCTGGAAGAAACAGCCACATTGTCCAAGTTCTCGGTACACCAGCTCAGACGGTATGAGTCCTTTTCAGGATCCCTGGCCAGAGCAGACACCTAGTGGGTAATAAAGGTGTGCTTGTTAGGATTGGACTGAAATACCCCTATTTGAAAAAGTTAGAAGAAATTAGCCCAGTAACTTAGCTAAAAGCTGCATTCATTTATGATTCTATGAATTTACAGGATAACACTTTAAGTGCAAGTTCTTAAACACAAGCGTGACTTTTATATTGTGATGTAATATACCGTACAGTATATATCTGTGTATAAGGGGGTTGGATAATAGAAATAACAGTTTGAATTGTTACTATAATCATTTGTAATTGATTTTCATACATAGCTTAAAACTTATTTTAAAACATGTAAATAAGAAACACAACCACCCTTTAAACATTTCTAAGATTCATAACCTTGGATATCTAATGTTTTGCAGTAATTATCTTAACATTCAAAATATTCAATTTTTATCTAAAATGTTCCTGTTAAGAAACACAAAAACAACTCACAGAATATGTTAACATTCCTTTACATCTATTTAAAAAAAAGAAAACAACACCTCCTATCAATTTGAAAGACACGTTTTTTTTTCAGTGAATGCCTTTTGAATCTGAAGAACTGAAGGAGCAGCTTGTTTAACTTGCTGGCTCACCACAGGACTCTTAGAAGCAGTTTAGTGCATACTAAGTAATAAAGTACTGGCTTCATAACCATGCTGGAAAGGACTGTCAGATTTTACGTAAGGTTAACACACTGCGAAGCAGCTGAAGTAGAGGAGGATTGACATACCTGGTGGTTGGTGGCAGCGATCATGTCCTCGATCATGGCACTGTCCCTCAGGTAAGAGCCCTGACTCAGCGTGTGGGACCTGTCTGAACTGAAGGACCGCAGGCTGTTGGGTTGGCAGGTTGCCATGGAAATGCAGTGGTGAGATGATGGGGTGGTGGGTGTGGGAAAGTGGAAAAAGCTTGCTATTAGCATAGTATGTAATTTCCAGGGGGGTGAGCACTTGAATAAAAGAAACTTGAAGGGCTTGGCTGTCCCTGCCACTGCTGACGGCACAGCAAGAAACAAGGCAAACTATCTACTTTGAAAATATACCCTACTATGCATATTGAAGAATTTGAACAGCACCACACAATTCTGCAACACTCTCTGTTGCTGCTATATTTTTTATATTTAATATATTGAAGTTTAGATGTATTCCAAAATGTACATCACTGTACTGTATTTTGCTTAAATCTATCAGCAGTTTACAGTACTAGCCTAAATACTGAGGGGTTCCCAGATTACCCATCGTGTTTCATTCTGACCCCTGGAAGGTACATTGAGGCAAGCTCTGGACAGCCACGTGCTTTCTGCATGTGTCCTACTATTGTACAGCATATCGATGGTGTCTAAAAGGAACTATAGACACAAAGTGCACCTCACAATCTAGGAAGAGAGCTAAGGAAAGCTGGGGAGTATAGCGATGGAAATGCATTTACAGTTTCAAATCCCAGGTACTAAATGTAGGGGTGTCCAAGTGTTTGCACTACAATATAGCACTGTGGTAGCAAATGTGAATTTGGTGCGAATGAAACATGACATTGCCCTGGATCGCATGCACTTGGAACTCTAACCAATGCAATCTGATTACATTTATCTTCTGGTTTTGACTTCACTCAAGGTTATAACATGGTCTAATTCATATAATAACAGAATTAGGAATTTTAGAATGAAAAGTCATTGGCACCAAAAAAAAGGCCAGGTTTTCTCTCGTTGATCTACTGGTATTACTTGTGTTAACCTTTATTAAGTTCTGGGGCTGGAGTGCATTGACAAGGCAGTGAAGACAGTGGAGTGTGTCAAGTATTGTTGCTGCCTTCTGTACATCATACCATACCATGTCATATCATGACAGGTATTACTGTACCAATGGCTCTGATATGATTCATATACCAATAATGGAGAAAGATAGCATTATGCTACCTACTCTTCCATGTATGGATACAACTGAGAAAACCTCTACCTCAAATCTTTATTTTACTCATACCCAGCAACCACAGTAGCAAGTAGATGAAAAATCAGAATGGAATTTGTGCAATAGACTATAATATAGTCTACCTACCTGTGCATGTGACTATGGAAGCATAATGAAAATGAAATGGGAAGAAAATGGTAAAATAAAGAGGACTGTAGAAACACATACATATACATTTGACATTTTTGCATTCAATTTGCTAATCTGATTTTGAATATTCATAAAAAACAAAGCTCTAAAACAGAGCTAAAGGCAATTTATTTACGTCAAAATATAGACAATCTACTTCCAAAACACCAGCACATTTCATGTTTTTATTGTCTCATAACAAGATCATAACAGACTTGGACAAATGCCATTCGTAGTAACAGATTATATAATATTGCTATAACATGCTCCTGGTATAGGCTGGATTACATGAAAAGAAGAGGGAGACATTTTAAGGATGAAATGTCAATAAATACCTTTCAGATCGGCCTCCTTCTAAGCTGAACCTTAAGTAATTCATACCATCCAGGTACTGGCCGGGTAGAGAGTCATCTCCAAGCTCCTTGAGATCCTCTGCTCTCAGATACTCTCCTCCATCCCCAGTCATTGTATCATCACCTTTGGAGAGGGAATAATGCAGTGGATGGCTTATATAGAACACCTGCAGCCTTGCAAGTGCAAACAAAACCCGAAATTTACATCACCATTGCAGCAATCAGTGGGTGCCAGATAAAAAACACACACAAAACTGTTTTTCTTATTGATTGAGGGCTTTCCTCATCAGTGGCATACAATTGTATACTCAAAATTTATAGATTGTAGTCCCAATGTATAAAATACAAAGCATGCTCTGCTTCTAGTACTGTTGTCATAGAAGACTTTGACTGCTGCCATTGACTACTGCTCTTAAAACACGTCTTATCTTTGTAGGCCACTGACTACTAGCAAACTGCAGTATTAGTGAGCCAACCTTATGAGATATTTTGGTAAAAGATAAAATAATATTTCTCCACACATACACTGCTGTGCAAAAGTCTTAGACATGTTGCATTTTTCTATTCTGATGCATTATGAGCATCAACAATTTACTCAAGGCCTCCAGTAGTGTTTTCTACTATTATAACAACCTTGACTTGCATAAAGAAGGAAAAAACATTGATTGAAATAGCTCACATCACTCGATTTTCAAGGTGTGGTATCCGAAGCATAATCAACAAGTACAGAGAAGGCACATGTGTCGTTGTCCATCCATCAACAGTCCAAAGCACCTTTGACCATTGTTCCATAGTCCAATTTCCATGTTCTTGTGCATATTTTAGCCTTTTAGTCTTGTTCCCCTTCTTATTGCAACACATCCGTTAAGTCCTGATTTCAAGACTGACCTTCGTACTGTTGATTTGATGGACAACGACACCTGTGTCAATTCAACACTTGTCTTCTTTCTATTCCTTAAGGATATTATCTTCAAGTATTGCTCATCCTTGTTAGACAGCTTTTGGGGTCTTCAGGTCCTGGGTTTAGCAATTACAGATGATGTTTCTCTGCTTCGGATACCACACCTTGAAAATCGAGTGATGTGAGCTATTTCAATCAATGTTTTTCCTTCTTTATGCAAGTCAAGGTTGTTATAATAGTAGAAAACAATTTTGCACAGCAGTGTATCTGTGACTTTGATGCACATTACACAAATGCATGCTTGGTCTCTAGGGATATGTGGGTTACACTGTGGACTGGGATACTAGCTGGGCTTTAGTTAAGCCACCTGGGAGTCAAAAGTGCATATACAATACACAAGGCTGACTATGCACTCCCTATAAACTATGTGACATTGGGACAGCACTACTGTATGTACACTTATATTTGAAATCATTATCTGACAGAACATTCAGGAGGAATACAAGCAAAGGACACCAAACACTACTGCAGATAGCTATTGCAAATGCAACTTCCGTTTTTTAGATCCTCTCATAAGTTGTTATCTGCAATACATGGCTGTGTAAATCTTTACTTTGACATGAATGCACACTATTCTGAGGACATGCAAAGTTAGAGGCGCAGTACCAGTGTGAAGCTCAAATTAACTCTCAACTACTCTACTTCCTAATGCCAATCAGTAACTCCAAAACAATATTTGCTATTAAGCTCTAGAGCACGGAGGTAAAATCTCAGCGAAAAGCAGGATGCTCTATAATACTGGGAAAAGGGAAATTAAAACATACTGTAAATTGACACTGGAGTTCTGTTGTCAATATAATATTGGCTTCCTGAAACAATAAAGGTTAAAAACAAAATAGGCAACCAGTAAGTTAATACAAAGATCATTTGGCAGTTGTGGTTTACATGCTGGAGAAAAAAGAACACCAAGCAACACAGCAAAACTGTTCTTTTAGTGTTTTTAGTGGTTTTAGTGATTGGACCATTACTGTAAAGATATTGAATATTCATGAAAGACAAAGTTCAGTTTAGTGATTGTGGATATTGCCATAATCATACATACTAAAAACGAATGGCACAACCACCTGTTTTATTTATTTTCATTGCAAGTGTAAGTACAGTAGTTTGTCTCAGGAAACCTGACAGTATTCTTTTTTATAACCAAGATAAATGTAATATCAATACAGAACATCCCAAGATTTCAAATCACACAGGAAGTAGAATGAGGGAAAGCCAAACACACAAGAAAATGCTGCCTGATATCACGACTGCCACAGTCACAAATGTACCTGCTGGCTCTCATAACACAAATACACATGTACCTGCTGTTTCTCATAATACAAATAACACAGTTCTCACAAGGTCCTGGACCTCTCTCACTTGGAAGCAGATTTCATTTTCACCTTTATTTTTTCTCCTGGTGTGCAGGGAAATAGCATTATCGCATTTCTATAAGTAAACAACAGCTCTGACTATGACTTCCAAACACAAGTTGCCTTTCACTCAACTATTAGCAGGTCTCTTGCAAGCTGGCCCTAGAAACCAGTATTGCTGAATCTAAAATAGAGTATGCGGGGAGCCGAGGGGCTTAAACAGACCTGGCTCAGGAAATACATGGCATATTGCTTAAATAAATTTTTAAGCAATATGTTTCTTCTCATTATTAACCTCCGTATTGACAAGTTCTCAATTATATTTCAATCAGGTGCATTTGGTGACCAGCCATTCATTCGTTAACCTGTACAAGGTACCCTATTATCCACATTAATCAAATCACCATAAAGGTATTTTCCTGATTACAACACTAAGAGAATGTTAATAGCTTGCTCAACAAATTATCTTTAAACTTCTACACAGATCTTCAAATTAAATCCAGTATTGTATTAGGTTCTTAAAATATTTGCCCCTTGTGAATGCTGAATAACTTCCATTTTAGTGTATGTGTTAAGGTAAAAGCCAGAGGGCCTCATTCACTTAACAGCAGTAACGTGTTTTGCACACAGTAAGCCCCTTTACTGCGTGCTTTGTACATCTGCTGTATTCACCAACTAGTGGCAGGCAACCTAGAGCGTGGGAAAAGTGTGTGGAAAAGTACCGCGTTCGAGTCATTTAAATATAATGTGGAAATGTATGCAAATTACATCAACAAATACTGCAAGGGAGGTATTTGACATGCAAACCATATTCACTTAAGGGTGTTAACTTTACTAGGTGTCTCAGCTTGTGTTAAAAGTATAGCTTATTGAAACCAGGTGGTGTAATTACTAAATCACAACATAAATAGGGCAGACCACTGGTAGTGCAATGTGTGCGAAACATGGAGGCGGTACTGTGTCACAGAACCAGGAGAAGAGCGCAAATGAGAGCAGAAGCGCTGCACAGAGAGCAAGAAGGGTCAGAGAGTGAGTATTTTGGACCGGGCAGACATTACTAGGGCTGTGTGAGGAGGAGGTAATGACTAGATACAGATTGAGTACAGAGATCATACTAGCCTTATATGAGGAGATCAAATCTGATCTAGAGCCACTTACAGATAGGAGTCCTGCAGTGTCAGGTCTAGTGAAATCTGATCTAGAGCCACTTACAGATAGGAGTCATGCAGTGCCAGGTCTACTGAAATTGCTGTGCAAACTACATTATTTAGCATCTGGGTCATTTCAGACAACTGTGTCAGCAATTGGTGGGATATTGCAACCTACATTTTCCTGGTGTTTACAGCAGGTACTGAATGCACTATTGAAACGCACCGGGGAGTATATCTATTATCCCAGAGACAGATGCTCTCCATGATATAAAAGTGGCCTTTAACGAAGTGTCTGGCTTTCCAAATGTATTGGGGGTTATTGATTGCACCCAAGTAGCACTGTCACCACCTCAGGATATAGAACATATCTTTCGTAATGGGAAGCATTACAACTCCATTAATGTACAAATGGTGCGAAACTGAGGATTCTTGATGTGGTCTTGATGCAGTCAGAGATTCGGTACAATACAGCACACATGGCTACACGTTCTGTTATTGAGCATACATTTGGAGTGTTAAAAAGTCGCTTCAGATGTTTAGATAGATGTGTTGTCAACAATGCACCACCAAGGGAAAGTGATGCAAACATTGATGATGACCCCCCTGCACAAAACACCGAGGAGGCACACAACACGGCCAGTGGGAGAGTGGTGAGAGAACATGTCATCCACAATTATTTTCAATGTAAGTACACATTATAATTCAGTGTACAAGACAAACAAATAGAGGACATACCTTGCGTCATGCACTTAAATACCAATGTCATACATAAGTGCCAAGTTAGCAGGGGCAAAGGAGCCACTCAGAACCGTACTTACCTTTTCTTTTGAGCGCCCTTATATACTATAATAAAGTGTGTGTAAACCATGTGCAGAATTCTGCGTGATGTGACAACTTGCAAATGAATCATTAAGCTCACTGCTGCTTCATCTTTGTGCAGTGTGGCTTCCCCTTGCCACGCGGTAATTCTGGGCATTTGCCACCATTTAGTGAATGAGGCCCAGAATCTGGTAAATCTTAAGTTTAACCAGTAACTGTCAACTTATTGGTAAATGCCCGGAATTAGGAAGAAATATTGCTTTTCAGACATTTACCAAAAGCTTATTGGTAAAGGCACTTGGTTATTCTTGAGATTTACTGGTAAATGTCTGAAGTAAAGCGTTACCATGTTTATTTTGGACATACTTTTGTTGAATAAAGTGAATGTTTTATACTTGAAATTACACTTGAAAAAAATAAATCATTATTTCTGGTACTTCAAGAGAAAATAAAACAAGTTAAACATTCATGACAAACAACAGCATTCCATGTATTGAATAAACATAATTAAATTCAGTACTGTAAAAAAAAAAAAACATGCTGTTAAGATTAGACACAGGGCAAAGGTTTTTTTTTCATAACCAGAGGAGCACTGAAAATCTTTATACCTTCCAAGTCGATAGATTCTCCATCAGTAAACTGCTCATCATCATACAATTGCCTACGCGCTGCATGACATACAATGTACATTTAATATGACAGTAAAAGGACGTGACAAATCCCATCCAATCACACCTACCCTGTTCACGACAGTGAAATAAATCTCTACACAGTATAATACTGAAACAATTATTCATTATGGACCCCCCATGAATCCATGAAACCTGGATGTCTTGTGAGATATAAATACAATTAGTGGTTTTTTTCAATATTACAGCTTTTTATCACTTTAAAAAAACTGTATTTTCCACTCTTTATCCATTTTTTTTTACTGTGAAATACATAGCAATTCAAATTGCTTTTTCCACTTTACTGTTGGTATCAATGGCCTAATTTATTTATTTTTTTTAATTCAGTGTCATTTCACTACAGAATGGCTTGTATTGTATTTGTTGAAATGCATTTAGAGACAGTATACATACTGAAACAAACACCTTTAGAAAGCTGTCTTACAGTGTTTTGTTTTTTTAACATACTATAGCAAGGAATCAATGAATATAACTTTTTAGCCTAATACCAAAATGAAGACACAAGCTGATTGCTTCAACAATAGAATATACTAATGACTCACCCTCCTCATCTGATACCTCCAGAACCTCAGTCATGGTCTCGGGTACATTCAGCTTGTGTTTTTCTGTCACCGTCTATCAGGGGAAGAAGGGGAGAGATTAAAAACCAGGGCATTGTTGTCTGGATCAGTGAAGGCAGCATGGGCTGATGCAGGGATCTCTGATGGTCGGCCAGTGTGGTACATTGTCCTAGTGTAGCTCAAACATCCTCAGTACTGTGTACTGACCATATTAAAGCAGTAATTATACAGCTGGAGAGCTTCTATTATTTTGTGTATTGAGTATGTAAAGCTTGCAACAAAAGTAATGTGATAACCCTGGTCACAGACAAGGTTAAAAACATTAGGTTACGGATGTAACCCCGGTTCCCTGAAAGAGAAGGCGACCAACAGCCATACTTTTGGGATATGCTTGCCACAGGTCAGGTATTCACTGAGCATTTTATGTCAGAGCTGCCGATAGGCCCCTCCAGGGAGTGAAGTCCTCGATCCTGCCTACCGAGGGAATAAGTCACTCCGCTGAGATCACGTTCTCTTTTGCATCGAACTAGCGAATGCGAGTGATGCGACCTTGCAAGGCTGGTTGGTCATCTTCTCTTTCAGGGAACCGGTGTTACATCCATAACCTAACATTCCCTTTCAATTCGAAGATGACCAACAACCATACATTTAGGAAAGTATATCAAAGCCATCGCGAGGGAGGGTGAGCGGACAGCAGATGAGGGACGTCTCGCTACAACCAAACTAATGTTTGTGGTGTGAGCGTGCAACCTCATGGACCCTTGTGCCTAATGCAGGCATAGAGGGATCTACCACATTATGTTGGTAGAACCTGGTGATTGTATGCGGAGTAGCCCAGCTAGCTGTAATACAAATATCAGTCAATGAAGCTCCTCTAAAGAGGGCCCATGACGTAGTCACTCCTACCAGGTGGGGGTAGATGCATTGGTATATGCAGTCGAAACTGTGTCCACAATCCAGTGGGACAGTCACTGCTTTGAGAGGGCTTGACCCAGGGTACTTTCACCATGACAGACGAAGAGCTGGTCAGACTGATGCAGTGCTCTCGTCCTATCTACATAACATCTGAATGCCCGAACCGGACAGAGGGAATTCAATCTCTGATCCTCCTCTGAAGAAAAAGGAGGGGGATGGAAAGCCTCTAGTTTCACTGACTGATTCAAGTGGAAAGCCAAAACCACCTTAGGGAGGAAACAAAATAGGGTTTGTGCATAACAACACCCTATTTCCATCATCTCAAACATGCATACAAGAGCTGTGCACTGACAGAGCCTGTAGCTTACTAACCTGCTTTGCAGAGGTGATGGCTAATAAAAAGGCTATATTCATAAAGAGATATTTCAACTCTATGGAAAATATAGACTCAAATGGGGCCATAGTGAGAGCCTCCAATACCACATCTACACTCCACTCGGGGAGGACGTCCTTTCTAGTATGATGTAACCTCTGAGTGCCCTTTAGAAAACTGGTTGCTAGTATATGAGCGCCCGGGGACACTGAGTCATTGGGGACATGGGATGTCGATATGGCTGCTAGGTACACTTTCAGCGTAGAGGGGGATGCCTGACCAGGTACTCCAGAACCTAAGCCATCTGGCTGTTCAGTTCAGAGATGTCCTTAGCCTGCTTTGAGTGTCTCGCCCGCTTACTGCTCCTTGAAGGAGATCTTGAGCAGCTGCAGGCTCGATGGGCTGGAGCCTGTGTGCAGGGTATGCTCTGTGAAGGGCTCAAAGGCAGATGGAGGAGGGGGAAGGACAGGGCTCCCAATGCTGCAGAGGGCTCAGCTGAGGGCTCAGAGCCTCCTGCGCAGGGTCCATGGCTGGGACGCTGCACAGATTGAGCAGATCGTCTCGTCTCCTAAGGAGGAGGAGGCGTGCTGCATACCCAGGCACCTAACACAAAGGAGGTGTTTGTCCTGGGGGGAAGCATCTCTCTGCAGGACGTGCAAGGATGGAATTTTGACATCTCGACGTGCTGGGGCTAAGCACCGATGCATGGAGCGTCTGAGCACCAACAGTGCCTAAGCACAGATGCACTAAGGCCCTGAGGTACCAAGGGCACCAAAGCACGGAGCTTTCAAGCACCGAGGTCACCAAAGCACAGAGGCACCGAGGCTCTGAGGCACCAAACCACCAAGGGCACCAAGGGTACCGATGCAGGGAGCATTTGAGCATCGAAGCAATGAGGCAGCGAGGCTCTGAAGCGCTGAGGGCGCCAAGGCTCTAAGGCACCGATGCAGGGAGTGTCTAAGTACCGAGGGCACGGAAGCACTGAGGCATGAGACTCTGTGGCACCGAGGCACCGAGGGTGGCGAGCATTAAGTGCCAATGGTGGCGAGCGTTAAGTGCCAAGGGCGCCGAAGCTATTTATTTTATTAAGACCCAACGCACCAAGGTGGGTGGGTCATGGAGTCTACTCTACAGTGGGCTGGAATCAGACCCATTGGAGGAAGCACACATTATTTCGTTTTTTTTAACACAGCAGAAGCTGAAGGTTAGGGTTTCTAGGTTTTTTGGGGGGTTGTTTTCTGCTTTCTAGATCGTTTCTTTTGAATTCAATTACCTCATTTTGGTTTTAATGATTCCACAAATATTACAATATAAATACTACACAGGCTCATTTTGGCAAAAAGAAAAGCCAGGCTAAAAATAAACCTATTTTTTATGACTCACAAGAAGAATCAATGTTATCATTTTTAAGGGAAATTAGATTGTACTGTTTTCATATGTTTCTTCCTTTCAATAGCACTGGGAGTTTACCAGCAAGGATTTTAATGCCGTCATCTTATCTCACTTTATTATTAATTCATAGTCAGATCTATTTATAAAACTCCATCTAGTCAGACCTGCAACCCACCCCCTCAATCTCTCTCATCATTCTCCCTGCATGCTGCATCTTCATACCACATCCAAAAACGCTGCAAGCTTTTCAACCTTATTCAACGCAATCAGAAACTATGATATCACTTTACACAGAAAATTACCAAGCAACACTGGGTCTTTTTTTCTTATCAAAATTATGCATATACCCGATTGGTAGTAGGAACACAGTTGTCACAATTTTCACTGATATTATAAAGTGCTGTCCCTGCTTGCTGGAGGTATGTATCGCCTAATCTGATAATGAATTTACTTACAGGACGGCAAGTGCACAATGCGTCTGTCAGAGGTGTGAAGTGGATTTTTATCACCAGCAGAACATATGTATTTTGTACATATCTTGTGGGGGAGAAATAAACAGTAATTCTACTAGTATGACAACTACTACTACCACCACTACTACCAATAAATAAATAAATAAATAAATAAATAATAACATAAGGAAAATATTTGTTACGTCATTCTTAATTCCTAAACTATCTCAAAACGTTATGTCAGTGCATCCTATGTCCACAGAAATAACAAAAGGAGCGTGCAGTACTCACAGTTGTTGTGGTGATGACCTCTTCGGTTACCACTTTCAAAGTATCGACCACCGAGATGTATCCAAGACGCCTGGCGATGGCCAGGGCTGTGTTGCCATTCTGTGGAGAGAGAGGAGGCCGCTTTAAACCAATGAGCAGCAGCTCGTCAGGGCAGTGCATTCGCTTTCTTCTCAGTGAGAACAAGCCCACAGCAGCTCACAGCAGAAAAGAGGATACAGGACCAAGCCTGACTCCCTCTTAAGCACAGAACATGACCTTTTCACCATGCAAATTCAACTGCTTCTGCGTTTACTTACTACAATTTACATACATCAATTTCATATTCAGAGAATTCATACTGCTGGAATTACAACTCCAGTGCTACTTAAAAAGCATACCATCTCTAAATTGATGCACTGTATGCTAATTTAGTTTGTTAGTAAACACAGAAGCTGTTGAATTTTCATACAGTACATCAGTTTAATATTTAGAGAATACATACTTTATCTGTACAGCACAGGAGTTGTAATTTCAATGTTTGCATAGTCTTTCTTCTGTTTGTCAGTATGATGTGACTTATTGATTTAACAACTCACCATTTCTAAAGTATTTATAGGACAATGTTTATTTTTATTTTCTTATGGAATTACAAACCTGCATCTGACATAAAAAAGTTAATTATGGTGTATATTTTTTTTAGAAAATACTTTAAACTGTAAATCTGTCAAACTTTTATGACCACATATCTTGGTCAATATTGATAATTTAGTAGGTATACAGTATTTATTGGACTAGACTAACCTTAGTCCTAAATATGCCTAGTCATTGCCATATTTACAACATAAATACTATATGAACTAGCCAATACATCAGCTAGCCACTAGTTTGATAATGTGATAATGATAACGTGAACCAACCTAATTTATAAATGGTAAATGAACAGTTTTGAAACTATTGCCAAGTTTTAGCCACTAGGACTGAACTTAAAGATATTTGAAATCAGCCCAATTGTTTTCTACCAGCATCAGATCAAAATGGTTTGAGCAGGGAACCTGTCAGCCTTGGTTAGGATTGTAGAAAGGTAGAACCATCTAGATGAAGGTGGAATGCAGTCAAAAGGTGTGTGTTAAATTATAATGAATTATATTAATGCTTTAACCATATTATTAATAGGCGCATAAACAACATATTTTTTTTTTGTTTAATGCAGGCAATAGCCCTGCTTAAGAGACACACTTTGTTCTTTCCAATGCATGTCATAATTATTTCCATAACCACTTACCACAGTGACTGCATTGGGCTTGGCCCCATGCTGGAGGAGGGAGTTGATGATGTGGGTGTGGCCCTGCTGAGCTGCCTGGTGCAGGGGGGTGTATCCATTCTGAAAGGTGACAGGGGTAAAGGAAAGGAAACCAGGAAAAGAGGAAGTTCTTTATTAGTTAAGCATCTTCTACTTTTAGAATCAACCACTGCCTGTCCTCCTTGCATACTGCAGCAAACAAATATTTGATTAGCCTGAAGGTTCATATCAATTACACTACACTAATATAACCATATGGGTAAGTCTACCAAAGCCATCACAAGGGCAATATTGCAGAACGACTGAAATGCTACATGGCTAAGCCAAAAGGCTGCCTTGTGTGTTACCATACGGAACCCCAGTAACAAGTGGCTAGGGCAGCCAGGGGTGACATAACCTGGTCCTGGACAGCCACAATCCAGCAGGTTGTATAGGTACCCCTTAATAATCTATTTCTAATTTTGACTAGTTAAGCAGTCATTTTTTTAATTTAAGTAGAATTTTGTTCAATTAAGTAATTTAGAGATTTGGAACAAAAATTTGAACATCCTGCAGCTCTCATGGACCACAGCTGACCACTCCTGATTTAATTGAACACATTAACTTGCTAAATTGATCAAGAATTTACATTCTTCAGAAACTGATGATTTAAGGGTTACCTATAAAAACTGCTGGATTGTGGCTCTCCAGGACCATGGTTGGCCACCCCTGAGCTAGGGCTAAAAAACTAAGGGAGAAACTCACCTCTATGCCTGTATTTTAAGGGTCGACTGAGAAGCCGCCCTTAAGACTCAAGTTCCAAAACAAGAGTTTTGAAGATCCACCATATTAAATCTGTAGAACCTAGTAAAGATATGGGGAGTAGCCCACACTGCTGCATTGCAAATGTCCTTGACGGATGCACCCTGGAATAAAGCCCACAAAGTTGCCATGCCCCTGGTGGAATGGACAGTGAGCTTTTCTGGAGGGGGCAAGTTGGCCAGCTCATAGGCAGTCCTGACCATGTCTGCTATCCATTTGGATAGCCTCTGCATAGCAGACTAAAGGTTGTTTAGACTGCCTCCAACTTTTCACCCTGTCAACATAGTACATCAAGGCCTGAACTGGGCAGAGAGTATGAAGCTGTCACTCTTTGTCAGATTTGAAAGGATGCGGATGGAAAGCTTCCAATTCCACAGACTGGTTGACATGGAATGCCGGGATTGCCTTCGGCAAAAAGGAAGGGTTGGTACGGAGTGTAACCTTTGTTCTGGCCTGTGGCAATGTGGCATGGTGAAAGCCCTGCTGGTGCATGTGTGTGTGCGTGTCTGTGTGGGGAATATTGGGTGGCAGGGAGGGGGTTAAATTCCTCCCTGTAAAATCAGGTGTATAAAATAGGTACCCCAGGGAGAAGCCCCACTGTCTCCAGCGCTACATGGAGAAGCCCCACTGTCTCCAGTGCCCCAGGGAGAAGCCCCGCTGTCTCCAGCACCCCAAGGAGAAGCCCCGCTGTCTCCAGCGCTACATGGAGAAGCCCCGCTGTCTCCAGCGCTACATGGAGAATCCCTGCTGTCTCCAGCACCACAGGGAGAGGCCCCGCTGTCTCTAGCACCACAGGGAGAGGCCCCGCTGTCTCTAGCACCACAGGGAGAGGCCCCGCTGTCTCCAGCACCACGGGGAGAGGCCCCGCTGTCTCCAGCACCACATGGAGAGGCCCCGCTGTCTCCAGCACCACAGGGAGAGGCCCCGCTGTCTCCAGCACCACAGGGAGAGGCCCCGCTGTCTCTAGCACCACAGGGAGAGGCCCCGCTGTCTCCAGCACCACAGGGAGAGGCCCCGCTGTCTCCAGCACCACAGGGAGAGGCCCCGCTGTCTCCAGCGCTACATGGAGAAGCCCCACTGTCTCCAGCGCTACAGGGAAAAGCCCCGCTGTCTCCAGTGCCCCAGGCGACTAGCAGTATTTTTGGAGGTGCGTGTTTCGTGTGCTGTGCTGTCCTGTCCTTGTTTACGTTCATGAGATTTTGTAGAACCTTTTGTGTTGGCCCATGTGCCGTTTGTTTTGTTAATGTGTTTTGTTTAGTGTTTTCTACAGTGTTTTTTTTATTTTTTTTATTTGTTTATTAAAACTGTATATTAGCGCATTAACCTTGCAGCTTTCTGTGTCTGAGTCTCTGTCCGTGCCAATACCATCTCGGATGTGACGCTACCGCACCACATGGCCTCTGTAAAAATGAAGCAGGCTTTTGTATCTCACTCACCCGCTTTGTGGCGGTAAGAGTAAGCAAGAAAGACGCTCTGAGAGATAAATACTTGAGCTCAGATGAATGCATAGGCTCAAATGGAGGCTTCATGAGTGCATTAAGCACCACGTTGAACCTCCAGCGAGGAACAATGTCATTCATAGGCAGCCAAAGCCGTCAAGACCCTTTCAAAAAATGCCCTGCCAGGAAGTGAGCTCCTGGGGAGAAAGAGTCAATTTTGACATGGCAAACGGAAATGACTGCCAGATAGACCTTTAACATAGAGGGGGATTTCCCTCATCAAAAAGGTCCTGCAAAAATTACAGTATAACTGCCATGGGACAGGTAGTGGGGTCAAACCCACGAGGCAGACACCACGTATGAAAAACACCCCACTTGTACCTGTACTGGGAATGCATGGACGGTGCTCTGGCATTCTGCAGGATATCAATGACCCTATTAGAAAGCCCCAGATGGCTCAAATGCAGCCGTTCAGGGGCCAGACCCAGAACTGCAGACTCGATGGGTTGGGATGCCATAATGTCCCCCGTGCCTGACTGAGCACCAGAAAACCAGAGTCTCCTGAGCCAATAAGAGGCTGCTAGGAGCACCTTGGCCCGGTGCTGCCTGATTTTCTCCAGACACATCGGGAGCAGGGCAAGCGGTGGGAAGGCATATAACAGTTGCCTTGGCCACTGGTATGCCAAGGCATCTACTGCTGGCAGGTCCCAACCTCCCATTATGGAGAAGCAGAGGGGACAGTGGGTTGATTCCTGGGAAGCAAATATATTTATCTCTGATCTCCCATACCTCTCCCAAATGAGGCTCACCACCTCTGGGTGAAGCCTTCACTGTGAGGCGCTGGGGATTCTCCTTGAGAAGAGGTCCCCTACCCAGTTTGTCACACCGGGCAGATGTACTGCCTAGTGAGAGGTTCTCCTGTGCCCAGAACAAAAGCTTGCCGTAAGCCACCACTGTTGTGTTGTCTGAACGGACAAGTACGTCTCCCTCGAATCTAATGTAAACGGCCTGCAGCTCTAAAACATTGATGTGGAGACCCTGCCAAGGGGGGGTTCCACACAGTTTGTGCACCCCTGCCATTCCACACAGCGTCCCAGCCCAGGCTGGACACGGCCGTGGTGACGACCTCCCTTCAGGTAACACTGCCCAGTGCTACGCCGAGGTACAAATACACGTAATTATGAAAACGAATACAGCAATTCATTTTAATATCACATATAATTTGTGTAAAAACACAATAAATGCTAAATATATAGCAGAAAAAGTAACAAGTACTTATCTGAACCAGCTCTCCTGTTAGGTCAGTTCATGAAAGGAAAAATGGCGTTGAGGTCTGTCAATATCAGACATTGGTTCTATGATTTTTAACCACATCCAGATTAATGTGCATGCATTTTTAAATTGCAAACTTTAATGCAATTACTTTGAGGCATAAAAGGAATAGGGTGTTTTTACCTTAGTTTTAGCATTGACGTTTGCGTTGTGCTGAAGAAGAAAGTTTACCATCTTGATGTTTCCATAGTGACAGGCAACAATCACTGGAGTGTAGCCCAGCTACAAGACAAAAATGACACAGTTTAGATAGTTGTTGTTGTGCAATAATATTTACTGGTATGTTCAAGTGTATTGCATTTTTAAGCTTTTTAAGTCAATGGCAAGATGGAAGGCAGCCATAGAGTAGACCCAAGTTATTGTCTCTATATATAATGTGTTATTTAATAACACTATAAAGCTGCTGTAGATACTGTGGTGTTTTGCTGTGTATTTGCAGAGAATGAGACAGACACCATGCTAGGTTGAACTATATACAAATGTACTAGAAGTATGGTACAAGTAGAAATGCAGACATGTTGTTGGTTCAGTATCATGTGTAGCATGACCCCTGTGGGTAGAGCGGGAGTGCTATACTTCCGTACAGCTACATGCAACATATGGAGCTGGACTCTGGAGTGGATATGTCAACACTACAGATGCTTCTGCACTACTAAATAGAAAAATGGATTGTTACCTTGGTCTGTGCATCAAGGTTGGCGTCATGTTTTGCCAGGTTTTCTGCCACTGTAACCCTGTCCTCCTGGGCTGCCAGATGGAGTGATGTCAATCCAGTCTGTAAATGTCACATAATCAGTGGGTACAGTTTACTATCAGAACAGTAAAACGCTGGTACTGTGATTTGAGCATATCCCAGTATTTATTGTTTTTTTTGTTTTGTATTTTGGTCTAGTTGACACTAATGAAACTTGGCTTCTACTGTAGACCAGTAAGTTGTAATTACTTTAAAATACTTGCTTGAAAATAGTCAAAGCATATACGATAATCATACTGTATATTTAGATGGTAGAAACCATACAAAATAGTTAAGACCATTCTGTGCCACAGAAAACAATTACATTTAGTAGTATATTGTTATAATGTGGTAAAGGATACCCCCACAACAGACAGTGTCTAACTCCTACAGAGGTTTATCTGAGAATGTGTGATAAGGTTTAGCAATTGAGAAAACGTTAATATGACATTTTCAAATGCTAATAGAGTCATTGTGCATGCTATTTTAAAACATACAACCATAATATCATATAACATTAACTTAAACTGGTAAAAATCCATATTTAATGTTTGTCAAACCTTGAGAATCAAATATGGTCAAAGAAAGAAAATTATTTTACCATTTGTCCACACCTTCCAACATTGCTTTGTCACATAACAACCAGGAATGTAACTGAACATATTGTTACTCATGGTCATATTATCTAGTGTACCATGAGTACCAGTTTCTAGGAAAAATCAATTAAAACATTTTCCATCAATTTAATGTTTGAAATTAGGAGGTTGGGCATGTACAATAATAGTATTATACAATTCTTCCAAAACTAAATAATTAAAGCTTAGAGAAAAAGCTGGGCCACTGGAGACATGGTTACTAATGTGTTTAAATGTATTTATATAAGAAAAAAAGATTTATCATACTGAACCAAAGGAGAATGTGTTTACTTTAACTCATAGGACAATTGTGATGCATTAATGTATCAACTATGTACCTGCATGACTGCAAACCCAAATTCATTTTATACTGTTCCTATACACAGACACAGAGCTAACAATTATAAAATTCTATAGTGCTGTCATTTAATTTATTACTCTTTGCACAGCATTTGTTAACACATTTTTCACTAAGTGAATCTGAAACACACCATTAGCGAGAGGTCAACAATATCTTCGCTGCTTCTGATCATAAATTTATGAGCATGTGACAAGCAGAAAAAGATGCCGAGTGCACACAGAGGGTCAGATTTTTAATTTGTATGCTTGTTCTTTATTGTTCCAGTCCGTCAAACAATACAATTGAAACCTGTAAGGAATTAACAGCTACTGGGAATTGTTGGCATGGGGGTGATATTGGGTGAATGGTATAAAAAACACTAAAATCAAGTGCTTCCACTGGCAATGTGATTTGTTGCTGTTACCTTTGTTCCCACATTGATGTTGGCCCCCTTCTTCAGAAGCAGGCCCACCATGTCGGTGTGTCCTTCCTGTGATGCCAGGTGCAGCGGGGTCACGCCCTGCTTCGTAAGAATGTTAGTCTCCGCCCCGTACTCCAGAAGTGTGCTGGCTATGTCCATTTGGTTCTTTTTCGCCGCTATGTGCAGTGGAGTGTATCCATTCTACGTATGCACACAGAGAGAATTTGTGAGGCAGAATTACCCCTTAAATAAAACATAAATCTATACCAACAACGCATTTTCTAAAAAGATGCATATAATCCAGAGCTTTTAAGTATATATTTATTTTTATGACAGTATAAAAATAATGGTGCTTAATTTGTAATGTGGACTCATTTCCACCAGCGACAAACTAATTATACTTTGGGATTTTAGCGTGTTTCTAAGCCTGACAGGAAAAGGCCCACAGAAGCACCTAGTTCCAGTAGAGCAAATAGTTATATACTAAAGAAAATACTTTCAAGTTATTAAAAATAATTCCGTTCTGAAGAACAGGTAACTGTTTATGCCATCTACTATTATAGTTTATTATTTTTAATATCCAGTTTTCTTCAAATGTATACAGCTTGACAGCCATATAATGTATTTAATGTAATTTTCTGAAAACACCCAAAAGATGGAGAACAAATTGGGGAACATGGTATACTTTAAAATCACAACATCAAAGGCAATCAGGTTGACATCCTTTCAGCTTGGTAAACTGAAGTATCACAGTCTCCTTTGATAATAATAACAGTGCTATGGAACATTGCAACACACCATATCATGTGAATATCTCATTTCAATGAATATAGTGTATTTATAGACACATTCGGTGATGCTGATGCAGAAAGGTTTTTGTGACACAGCATTGAAGTCCCTTTGCCATGTTGTCTCACCTTGGCAGTTGAATGGGGGGAGGCCCCTTTTTCCAGTAACAGCATTGCCACCTTCTGGTTATCATAGTGAGCAGCAACGTGAAGAGGGGTGAGGCCATTCTGTAAGGGTGGTTTTAAAAGTACTGCATAGATCAGGGTTAGCTGGGAATAAGCTGCCATTAGGCAAATAAACAAAACCAAAAGAGCTGTGCTAGAAAAACCCCAAACTGTGTGCATTAAGAAGTTTATTAAAGTGTGCCAGCTGCCATGTTTTGTTTTATGTAATGAACGCAAAAACAAAAGGGAAAAGTTATTGATGTTGTTACTGAATTCAATTAAATAAACAAAAACAAAAAAATGAATGGTACACTGATTATAAATTATGCTTACCGGTATTTTTGCTCTCAACATAGCCTCAACAGAAAAATATAAATTGTCATTAACTACATTTTCCTTTGTAAAATTTCTTAATCAGTATGCAAAAAACACACGTGTATGTGTGTGTGTTTTTTTTTTTCCCACAACACAAAAAAGATCAACAGGTTACATAAGAATACATTAGGTCTTACCATTTGTATATAAAATACTGCATTTTATACCTACATTCTTGTGATTTGACATTTGTAAAGTATTCCTATTATCAAATATAGTTTCCTAAAGACAAGCACAGATGAATAATGTCAGAACTAAGCATTAGTTCATTTCATTGGTGTCTTCAATACAGAAGGGCACAGTGAACAGTGAAGATACCGGTTACGATTGTGGATTCTCTTACCTTCCCAGAAGAGTCGGGAGGAGCCCGGCGTTGCAGGAGGAGTTTTGCCACATCCAGGCTTCCATATTTAGCAGCTACATGCAGGGGGGTGAATCCTTTCTGTAAAATTTTAATTTGAATGCTTATATATAACACAGATACAAACTTCTATGAAACAATACATAGAACAACATGTACAAAATTAATGTTCTCTGTTGAATATGTAGAACAGTATTTGTTGTTATGCAACTGTTATTTTCATGCTTATTAACCTATATGCATGCCTCTGCAACCCTATAGTATTACATTCTGTAATTACAGTACGTTCCTAACTGAGTTTAATGATGGCATTCACCAAGAGGTGATGTTAAAATACTGCATTGAGCATTCTGTGACCATATTAAGCAAGTTCACATGAGCCATGATGGAATCAGAATATATGCATTTCTAGATCTATAAAATCATAATCTACACATAGACAGATAGATTTGTAGTATATGCAGGTGATAAAGAAAATATATATTTACCTTACCTATCTATGAAAATCTGTATTGTAGGTATATTGGGGCAACAGCCCCATAATGGGGTGCTACTACCAGCATCACCTGCGCATTCTTAAATGAATGGCAGATAGCCTGGCCAGGCAGTACTTTTTTCAAATTTCACAGCTCTATAGTTCAATAGAAATATATGTAGTTGTACTATATTATTGAATGTCCAGTTTGCCAATTAGAGCTTTTAGGGCATTAATAAAAGGTATTGCTACACCTGTCAACTATTACGAGATTTACGGTATTTGTTTTTTTCCTCAACGCGGTGCATTCCTGACAAACTACCAATGGAAGAAACCTCCACAGCGGACTTCAGGAATGGCTGTGTGAACCATTTTTTTTTTATTTCCTTACATGGCCATGCAGATGATTTTTTTTTTTTTTTTTTTTTTTTGAAGGTCGTTTTTCTTGCTATTGGTTATTTTTGTTTTTTTTTGTTTTTGAGAGTTTTGTTGACTGCTTTTGCGGATTTTGTTTTGTTTTTGGATGGAACTGAGAGACTTTTCAATGAATGTTTGTTCATTACTGATCAAATCAAACAAGATTATCGTGCTATGGTTTCTTTTCTTTCTTTGACCTGCTCTTTTCCTTTTTGCTGCATGTTTGGCTGTGAGTAGATTTAAATCTGCATCTTTCTTTCTGCCATTTTTCTTATTATGTGATTGTTTATTTGTGATTATTAGTATTATTTATTTCTTAGCAGACACCCTTATCCAGGGTGACTTACAATTGTTACAATATATCACAATATATTACATTATTTTTTACACATTATTTTTACATACAATTACCCATTTATACAGTTGGGTTTTTACAGGAGCAATCTAGGTAAAGTACCTTGCTCAAGGGTACAGAAGCAGTGTCCCCCACCTGTGATTGAACCCACTGCCCTCCGGTCAAGAGTCCAGAGCCCTAATGACTACTCCACACTGCTGGCTGTTTGTTTTCTATACCATTAAATAGCCATATATTTCTCTTTTATTTTTTTAGCAGTCTGATTTTAAAATGGTGTTCAGCTGCTCAGATGCAGGGGGAGGAAAACACAACAGTTCTCTCCGATAACCACCCAGCTGCTTACTGCTGAACTGGTGCAGGAAGGCAAAGGGAGACTGCAGTTGTTCTATCCCCCTCTCCCAGCAGGGGCTGCTGTGCTGTCACCAGTGAAACTGCAATATGATGACTAACTGCCGCAGATTTACCTTTGTGGCTAAGGAGTGTGAGGCTCCAGCTTCTAGGAGAACTGAGGCCACATCCACTTGCCCCTCTCTGGCTGAGATGTGCAGTGGGGTGTAGCCATTTGTGGTGGCTGCGTCAGGGTGTGCCATGTGCTGCAGTAATAACTGCACGATTTCTGTTTTACCCAGGCGGGAAGCAATGTGTAGGGGTGTCTGATCCTCCTGAAAAATAATAACATACAACCACATTCATTGTGATTATAGAGAACCTAAGAGTCCAAAAACAAATGTGTTGAAATGCATGTTCTTACCCATTTCCCAATTTTCCTATAACTTTTTATTTTATTTCTAAATACAGAATTTTTAAGTTTAAAAAATAAAACTCTGATAACATAAAACGATGTTGTATATGACCGAAGGATGTATGATAAGGTTATAATGTTTTTACTTATTTAGTACCAGTAATAGTTGTACTTATAATTTATAAATGTAGTAAGGTCACTACTATTTATTTAACAGTGCCACACTGCTGAAGTAAAAAGAATACAAACAGTACAGTAAAATAATGGCGATCACTAATGCAAGACGGAAATATGTCAGTTTTAACCTCAATTAAAAAAATACTTGCAATATTTTATGTAGCCATTTAGAACTGGTCATAGTTACAGTGCTTGTTGTACGTGTGACTTACCCAGGCTCTAGCATCCACAAGTGCTTACTGTACGAGTGACTTACCCTGGCTCTAGCATCCACAAGTGCTTACTGTACGAGTGACTTACCCTGGCTCTAGCATCCACAAGTGCTTACTGTACGAGTGACTTACCCTGGCTCTAGCATCCACAAGTGCTTACTGTACGAGTGACTTACCCTGGCTCTAGCATCCACAAGTGCTTACTGTACGAGTGACTTACCCTGGCTCTAGCATCCACAAGTGCTTACTGTACGAGTGACTTACCCTGGCTCTAGCATCCACAAGTGCTTACTGTACGAGTGACTTACCCTGGCTCTAGCATCCACAAGTGCGCCATTTCTCAAAAGGCAGCGGACAACTTCCACCTGTCCAGCCCGAGCAGCCATGTGCAGGGCCGTCTCCCCGCGCTGCAAACAGAACAGCACAATGATCTGGTCACAATACAGGACAGTGAACTCCCTCCCTGTGACCAACTTAATACACAGATCAACTCGTCAGTGACAGCACTCTCCGTCACTTCCTTTAAATAGTAAGACCACCTGAAAAATCGCCCTGTTAGGACCAGTTCACAAGACCATTTTGCGTGTTCTCTTTGTTGGTTGTATAAGAGATTCTACTGGACCACACTTACCACTTTTCAAGCAACAGTCATTGTTACTGACTGTACTTGGCAGTCTTTTCCAATTCTTTCAATTTGTTTAATCTAAACACCAGCAAACCTACCATCCCTAATTTATTAAGGATCCCCAGGGTTATGGAAGTCAAACTTCCACAGTACATGTTAAGTCTTAGCGTTTTTTTCAGACCTGCAGCTTTTTAGATCAACTGAAATGACCCCAGTGTCTCTAAAATACAGTAAGGCTGCTTAAATGTTTACTGCACAAAAACAGTAACTGTAACTCCTCATTTGTCATCTTCGATTTCTCTCTTTGGTAGACAGTAGACTTGAAGTCCAGACCTTTTACATAAACTTTGATATGATTGAAATGCCCAAGGTCAAAATGCTGACATTTTAATTCTCAGCAATGGATTCTAAACACTCCCACTACGGTCAGTGTCAGTTCCTCAAATTAGTTTTTATAGCCAGAGTGAAATTACAAGTAAGAAGATTTGACAATTCCTGAAAATGTGATCGAAAGTACACTAGAAAGAGCAGCATTGTGTATGACAGAAAATAATACAGTAAATCATTTATAGGGGAAAAAAGTCAGTCAGTGTATTGTAATGTATAGCCAATATGGTCAAAAATACTGTAACTTTGCGATGTCCAATCAATCACTAATATAAATGGCTGCTTATTGTACAGTTTATACTGTTTGTACTTTATTGCTGAAATGTATGGCATCTAATTTTGAAAATATGTACAATTTCAAGACTGCATAATACAGTATTTGTATTTTATTGGGCAAACCTCCAGAGTTGATACTTGAATGCCCTCCTGCCTTAGTGGTAACTTATGAAGACCTGAAATACCAATCCATTATGACAGCGCTGTTACAAGCTAACAGGGAACCAGCTACCACAACTGAGATCTCTTCAAAACAACACAACCCAAATCTTCTGGCAGCTGTTATGCTGCAGTACAGATACATATTCAAATATGTTGTGGTTACAGCATTTTCTAAGAAGAGAGAACTTTTTACAATCTAGCTATTGAAATACTTTATTTTTGCTGCTCATATCTTGCAAAATCAATAGTTTAGTTCTGCTGTGGTCATAAAGATAGATTACATGACACTGCTTGCATATTACATATGCAAAATATATCCTGTTCCGAATTTGCTTCAATAGGCTAATTCAAGCCATACTCACAATGTTAGTGACATCCGGAGAGGCTCCATTCTGCAGCAGGAGGAGGACTATATTCAAGTGGCCCATAAAGGCAGCCACGTGTATTGGAGTAAGGCCAGACTGTGAAACAAAACAAAAAGGTTTTACTGCTGCAAGAGTCTTGATTGAATAGAACCTTTTAGGACAGCGTTACTTTGTAAGTAACCAGTAAGAAATTCTACCTCTGTTATGGCTTGGATTGAAGCGCCATATTTCACAAGGAGTTCCATGACTTTGACTCGGTTTTTCTTGCACGCAATGTGCAGTGGGGTAAATCCATTCTGTGCAGGAGACAAACAACAGCATACAAAAATCAAAAACTTTGCTTTATCTGAGGTATTACTATATTGCATGTGCTAATCCAGCAAATAACACACACACACACACACACACACACACACACATATATATATATATGTGTGTGTATGTGTGTGTGTTATAAATGTGGTAATATACTGTATATATATATATATATATATATATATATATATATATATATATATATATATATATATATATATATATAAAGTTTTAGGCAGGTGTGAAAAAATGCTGTAAAGTAAGAATGCTTTCAAAAATAGACATGTTAATAGATTATATTAATCAATTAACTGACCACCCTTTGCCTTCAAAACAGCATCAATTCTTCCAGGTACACTTGCACAAAGTCAGGGATTTTGTAGGCATATAGTCAGGTGTATGATTAAACAATTATACCAAACAGGTGCTAATGATCATCAATTCAATATGTAGGTTGAAACACAATCATTAACTGAAACAGAAACAGCTGTGTAGGAGGAATAAAACTGGGTGAGGAACAGCCAAACTCACCTAACAAGGTGAGGTTGCTGAAGACAGTTTACTGTCAAAAGTCATACACCATGGCAAGACTGAGCACAGCAACAAGACACAAGGTAGTTATACTGCATCAGCAAGGTCTCTCCCAGGCAGAAATTTCAAGTCAGACAGGGGTTTCCAGATGTGCTGTCCAAGCTCTTTTGAAGAAGCACAAAGAAACGGGCAACGTTGAGGACCGTAGACGCAGTGGTCGGCCAAGGAAACTTACTGCAGCAGATGAAAGACACATCATGCTTACTTCCCTTCGCAATCGGAAGATGTCCAGCAGTGCCATCAGCTCAGAATTGGCAGAAAACAGTGGGACCCTGGTACACCCATCTACTGTCCGGAGAAGTCTGGTCAGAAGTGGCCTTCATGGAAGACTTGCGGCCAAAAAGCCATACCTCCGACGTGGAAACAAGGCCAAGCAACTCAACTATGCACGAAAACACAGGAACTGGGGTGCAGAAAAATGGCAGCAGGTGCTCTGGACTGATGAGTCAACATTTGAAATATTTGGCTGTAGCAGAAGGCAGTTTGTTCGCCGAAGGGCTGGAGAGCGGTACACGAATGAGTGTCTGCAGGCAACAGTGAAGCATGGTGGAGGTTCCTTGCAAGTTTGGGGCTGCATTTCTGCAAATGGAGTTGGGGATTTGGTCAGAATTAATGGTCTCCTCAATGCTGAGAAGTACAGGCAGATACTTATCCATCATGCAATACCATCAGGGAGGCATCTGATTGGCCCCAAATTTATTCTGCAGCATGACAACGACCCCAAACATACAGCGAAAGTCATTAAGAACTATCTTCAGCGTAAAGAAGAACAAGGAGTCCTGGAAGTGATGGTATGGCCCCCACAGAGCCCTGATCTCAACATCATCGAGTCTGTCTGGGATTACATGAAGAAATAGAAGCAACTGAGGCTGCCTAAATCCACAGAAGAACTGTGGTTAGTTCTCCAAGATGTTTGGGCCAACCTACCTGCCGAGTTCCTTCAAATACTGTGTGCAAGTGTACCTAGAAGAATTGATGCTGTTTTGAAGGCAAAGGGTGGTCACACCAAATATTGATTTGATGTAGATTTTTCTTCTGTTCACTCACTTTGCATTTTGTTAATTGATAAATATAAACTATTAACATGTCTACTTTTGAAAGCATTCTTACTTTACAGCATTTTTTCACACCTGCCTAAAACTTTTGCACAGTACTGTATATATTATTAACACATTTGAAAAAATATGAAAAAAGTGTATGCTGGTTCTCTCAGCCTAGCATACATTTCTATACACATTTGTACTCATTGATAATGTGTTATGAGTGTTCACCAGTGCACGGGCATTGGGGTTGGCTCTCTTGTCCAGAAGCAGTTTTGTTACTCTGTAGTGACCACAGTGCGCAGCAACATGAAGGGCAGTCAAGTAGTCCAGTGTGACATCATCTACAGGTGCTTTGTGCTGTAGCAGGTGTTTGACACATTCTACGTGGTCTCCTTGGGCAGACATGTGAAGAGGAGACAGTCCATTCTGTGGAAAAGAAAAAAGAGTTTTGACTTGCCTGCAGATCAAAACAACCAAAAAAAAAAAAAAAACTGTGGTACTTCTCCCCCTTATCTTGAACACACATTGAATCTTTCTGAAATAACTTATAATGGCATTCATAGACATATGATTATTCTGATAAAATGATGAATGGGTAAACTAACAACACAGAATTCAATTAATGCGCTCCAATTCCCATAATTTATGTGTACCAGCAAAACAGCAGGGATACTTCCCATATTTTGTTTGTAAAAAAAATTACATAAAAAGCATTTTTGCCACAGTAATTAAATCAGTGCTTTACAAATTTATATCACTACATTTATACTGAAATTCTGGTGCCATCCTTGGACCAACCTCTAAAAGCCACTTGATACTATAACTTAATTTGAGACAATTTTATTGTTATCTGTAATGGGATTTGGCAGTTTTGTACAGTGAAGCATTGTACAATGTTGTGTAGTTGCTGACATCTGCCTGAACATTCTAGAAAATGAGTTGGGACTCACAAGGCCCTTTCAGTAGACGGTAACGCACCTTTGTCCTTGCTAGCATGGGCGCGCCCCTCTCTAGAAGAAGCTCCACGGCTGGGTCGTGCCCACTTCGTGCAGCGCAGTGCAGGGGTGTGAGCCCATCCTGAAACACAGGACCACAAGTAAAAACACTGCGATACATCAAGGAGAAACAACCCGGCAGCTCTGAAGAGACAGTTCAGTCCAGCCAGAGGTAGAACTGTAAGCTTCTGCTCTTAACAGGGCTTTACTAACTCATCTAAAAGATTGTTTAATGTGGGTTTATCACTTGTATTGTGAGCTGGAAGTCTCTACGATGGTCCGGTTTATTCACAATGAAATGTTAAGGAATTATGATGGAGCTGATAATGACAGTGTGGAGATAACCACAGAAATTACATCTTGACACAATTAGTAAGCTGAGAAATAACACAGGAATTAGGTTGCAGAGTGTGGCTATATAGAGCTTCACAGTAGCTTTTAACAGTGTGGCAGGCACATTATCACTGCCCAAACCATTATTAAACACTTTACAGTAATATCAATGCTTTTAATATGTCCTGCGCTTTTTAGAAACATGTAGTGACAGTTTTCTAAATTGGCAGTAGCCACGCCTTTTAGTTTTTTAGTTTTTTTTTTTTTTGTGCAAAGGCAATACTTTTGTAATTGGCTCATACCTTCTGTGGTTGAAAGTATACATTGATATTGAAAACCAAACAGAGAGGTGGATCAGTCTTAGCTTTGAATTTGTAACAGTATTTTCAAGGCTTCAGGTGCTGAAAATGATGTTCCAAAGCTTGCCTACAGAACCTATTCTTTTACACCTGCACTGCCCATTGTTCGTAGCTCACAGTGCAGGCTGAGGAAGACAGCAGGGTGTGCCAGGTAAGGAGCATGCTGAATGGAGAGGGAAGGCAGCGTGATCAGAGAGTGGGCGAGGGGGACGGAAGGAGACTCACTCTGGTCTTGGCATCGATCTGTGATCCCCGATCCAGGAGGAGACGTACCATGTTGGTGTTTCCTCTTTTGGAAGCTACGTGGAGGGGAATTATTCCATTCTACAGAGCGATGAGGACACTGTTACTAGACAATAATATTAAAATGTTCCCGAAAACAGAACAAAAAATTTACTTTTTTACGCCACATGTCATCAAGAATGGATTTACAGTAGAATAGGTTATAGATTAAAAACTCTCAATGATGGAAGACACGTCTCCTATGGGCCACATTGAAGGTGTTGGATGTAAAAACTCTGCTAAGCACATTTATAATCACCCTGTAGGCTTGTTGCTACTGTATGCCTTAATAAAACTGGACGTATAGCTGAATGTCTGACTTTCTCAGACTGAGCTTTTGTCGGGCCTTTCAATGTCATTTTTACAGTAAAATCTGTTGTAACAATTTAAAAGAAATGTATTGTGTAATCAGATATATGTATAGCAGGCTGTGTGGTCCAATGATTTAAGAAAAGGGCTTGTAACCAGGAGGTCCCCGGTTAAAATCCCAGCTCACGAACTGACTCACTGTATGACCCCGAGCAAGTCACTTAACCTCCTTGTGCTCTGTCTTTCGGGTGAGATGTTGTTGTAAGTGACAATGCAGCTGATGCATAGTTCACACACCCTAGTCTCTGTAAGTCTCCTTAGATAAAGGCGTCTGCTAAATAAACTAATAACGTATCTGGAATGGCAATGCCAGTAAGAAAATGGCTAAAGCTTTGGCTTGGTGCCTTTTATCTTTTAATTTTGCAGTAGAAATGGCTTCATAAGTATATTTCAAGCTGTGGTCATTCCAAGATGGCAACAAATTGAACATCTAAAAACACATGGGAAGTTATTGGAAAAAGAGATTTACACAAAAAGCTGACGTTCTCTTCCATGTCATAAATGTAGAAGCTTCACATGGTAATACATGTGCTAACCGTGAAACTTGCTCTGCTTGAGTGGATAGTTATTTTAAATCATATGCCAATGTCCACAGAAAATTAATGTCACAACAATTTCAACAATTCCTTCTTCAATCAAGAAATCAGGATCAGAAGCAAATTGTCTGAAAATCAGCTGACTGCCTTAACATGTAAAGGCCATTCTTGTAATTAATGCTTTTTGTTTTCTCAGTAGTGAGATTTAGCTGGTTTGATCAAAAGGCAAAAAAAAACCCCAAAAACCAGTGGCTATTCAAACGTACCCTGGCGGTAAAGTCGACAGCAGCTCCGCGATTAAGCAGCAGTGTGGCAACATTGACATTCCCATAGTGGGCAGCGATGTGCAGGGGAGTAAAACCGCTCTGGAAAACAGAAAGCAATGGCAGTCAGCTTTAGTTCACAAGAACTACCGTTTTCTAATCCTTTTTCCCCTCATGCAACAGTCACATTAGGCATCACTGTGAAATATAAACAACCTTCCAAATGGAAAATCAACATATTTACCAACACACACACACACACACACACACACAAGTCTTCATGCAACATGTTAAACCTACAGAAACAATGCATACCCAGTCTGTATTAAAAAAAAAGAAAAGAAAACTCTGAAGGAAGACAGTTTATAGCTACAGAAAAGACACACAAGGATTTGTTAATAAATTATGTGGGGGGAGGGGGGGGGAAAACAAAAATCAGCCAATTAACCATTTAACCAAAACACCAAAAGTGCACTATGCCACCATACGTTAGATATTATGAATCACACCAGGGTCATGTGAAGACTGATATTGCAGAGCAGTTTAGTATGTGAAATGCTTGCCCTTACCTTTCCATTCTGTTAGACATGTTCCAATTTAATATGAAAACATTATTTACAAAAATGTGAAGAATATTGCGATTGCGAAATGATTACAAATTGTACATTCAATGCTGGAAATGATGCAAAATAAACTATATAACGGTACATGCCAGCAAGAGTATTTCGATCTCTCCTTGACCTAGGTTTTATAAATATTTTTTTTTTATTTTTTAAATCTTAATTAATATAACAAATGCTGTATTCTGCTCCTTATGCAGTATGAAAGTGCGAAACTAACAATGCTAACCACCACCACAGTTACCTTTCATAGTTTAACTGTACATCTTTAGCTCAAAAGGATATTGTCAGATAAAATTAGAGTGAATGTTCCTGGAAAGGATTGTTAATGTTGTTGTTTTCTTTTTTTCCACACACCAGTAATCAGAAAAGACTGCATATAGAATGATCACATCAACAGGGAATGAGGATGAACTACTGAGTCCAGTGTCAAGTAATTATGCTAACAAACATACAGTAGCTATTAACACTGAGGAAAACTACATTATCTTATATTTTGGGGTTATTTGAATTTCTGTTTGTTTTACTTGATATTTTGTCCAACTAATATTGGTGGACAGGAATTATCAAGCAATAATGAATGGCCTTTTCAGTAACTCCTAAAGTGCTTATCTCCTAGATATAATTGAACTGTTACAAGAAATACTGATATGACTGTACTAATAAGGTATTTCAGTATGGCATCATTGAATGGATATTGAGAACACTATATCCAATTATATTTAAATTCACTGAACATTTCTGTTTGGAACATTTATGCATTGCAATATTTTTAACTTTTATTTCCAAAGACAATATAGCAATATAACATTAAAAGAAAAGATAATCGCAGATACAAAAAAAATAAATACAAAAATAAAAATCAACCAATAACAATAAAAATACATATAACAATGAAAATATTTCAAAATTCATACATCTGTACATTTGTACATCTGAGACAGTAAAACTTGTTTCAACCAGAATAATGCAGATGCAACCAAAATTCGTAGCCACCGCTGTGTGTTTCATACCAAAAGCCATTTGTTGCATCTGCATTTTCTGCATTGGAACTTAGTTGTGTGTTATATATGCTGTATAAACAATAGGAAATGCACTGCTATCTATGAAATAGAAAGACAATATATATAACTGAATATGTGTAATAGAAGAAGATAATATCAATACAACTTTAGAAACACAAACTGGTATCAATATTGACTAAGAAGCACTTCAGAAAAAATATTGGACTGAAATCAAATAAACAAATAAATAAATAAATAAATAAATAAATCAAACTTCCAGAAAATAAATTGATATAAAGTTTTTAGGAAAGAACGTATTAGCCATGCATGTGAAAAACTTTTATAAAACTACTGGACATGTTGACTAGTCATGTAACTCCACCATGCAAGACTAAAAAAGTGATTTAAGCAAAGCCTAAAAAAATAATAATAACAATAATAAAAAATCTCTATGACAAACACATTTAAAAAGTGTATCTGAATATGTACCTCAGTAGTCCTATTAACCATCATCTGGTGCAGCATTATTGAGGAAGGAAACATTTTGTTATAAAACATAAAATAAAAACCAATTCAGCTACTATTTGCATTGTATTCTTTGGTATAAAAATGATTTGCAGGCATTCCACATTTCACCCTACATAAACTGAGACAACTATACAAAAATATTAGAATATATGAAGTAAAAATCCTTCAAACAGAATGTTTATACAAATAATCTTGATGTTTGCAGCTTGTTAAATAAGGGGTTCCAGCTGACAAAATTTCAACACAAACACAAACATACACACACACAGTTAAACAAAAAAAAAGGGTTTAGGTTAAAATGTCTTAACTCATTTCATGGCAGTCATTTCTGTTGTCAATTCCAAGCAACACAGTGGTGAGTAATCACACAGTGTGTCTTGAGATTAAAAACAAGTGGGAGGCCTCTCGCTGCAGCTCACCTTGGACTGCACGTCAGCGTTGTGGTCGTTCTGGAGAAGCAGTGCCGCGGACTTGGTGTCGTCCTTGCGTGCGGCAATGTGCAGGGCTGGCAGCCTCACCTTCCCCTTGGTGTCATTCTCCAGGAGAATAGCCACCACCTGGTTGTGGCCCTGCTGCAGTGCGACAGCCAGTGGAGTGAAGCCGTCCTGAAGATTTACAAAAAGAAATCAATCTCAGCCCTGCATAAAATGCTGGTAAGCGAGCAGGCACAGTCTAGACTAAAAAAAACAAAGCCTCCAATGCTCTCTTCATATACTGTTCATATATATATATATATATATATATATATATATATATATATATATATATATATATATATATATATATATATAAAGAGTATAAACTCTGGAGTCTTGTTTAACCTATATAATGAAAATGAGGATTTGGATATCTGAAACCATTGGCATTCACAAAAAAATCACAAATGCTCCAAATACATGTGAACTGTCAATGACCCAGTTGGCATATCGGATGGGGGTGGGTGTCACAGATAACAACAGATTGAATATATTTTAATCAAAGCAGAGGGATATGTTATAATGGCAAGGAACATTACCTGTATGCAGGTATCTGTAACTGTCATTTAATAATCACTTAATCTTGCAAAAGTGATAACAGACAACACTCAAGGATGTAAGGATGACAACTATTCAATCCATTTGAAAAGCAAAATCTTTTAGGACAATTTTGACAGCACAGTAAACTGATCAAATTTATAATGATTCATTGCCTAAGTTGTTTATGAACTGTGACAACAAATTCAAATTTGTGTAAGAGGCATTTGTAATAACTCCTTAAATATACTGTAAATTTGCGAAAACCTGCTCCTTTACTTAACTCATGTTAAACAGTAATAAACACAAGTGTACCGTTAAGATACCTACCTGTTGCATTACTGAAAGCCTTAAAATAGTCTCTAGATACCCAATTATACAAATATATCATTCTGCTGTATCTAAAACATTTTTGTCATCTTTTTATCTAGAACTTTTTTTAAGGCAGACTAGCAAATTTTCCAGTGGTCCAGTGGTTAAAGAAAAGGGCTTGTAACCAGGCAGTCCCCGGTTCAAATCCCACCTCAGCCACTGACTCATTGTGTAACCCTGAACAAGTCAGTTAACCTCCTTGTGCTCCATCTTTCGGGTGAGACGTAGTTGTAAGTGACTCTGCAGCTGATGCATAGTTCATACACCCTAGTCTCTGTAAGTCGCCTTGATAAAGGCGTCTGCTAAATAAACTAATAATAATGATAATAGATGTCTCTGCTGTCATGCATGTCATTTAATACCTCTGTGGCAATGCTCTGGTTCGATCCATTTTCCAGCAGGTACCTCACAACATCTAGGTGGTTCTCCTGGGCTGCCATGTACAAGGGAGTGAAGCCATTCTGTAATCCAAAAGAAACACAGATAAAGATGCGTGTACCCTACATGCACTGCTGTACCACGCAGCTTTAGGGCATTCACTAAGAAACATTTTAATATTATTTCAGGTGGCCTATATTTTTAATATTAATATTTTTAACCAATATTCTCTAGCCAGGGTGGGTCCTTCCAATTCAACGCCTGCATTTTCCACTATGGGCAACTAAGCAGGCAAATGGCCCACATTCATAGCTATAAATAAATTGGCCAATTTGTCCACTGTGGAAAATCAGGCCCCAGGTCTTTGTTCCAGCCATGTTTAAAAGTGTTGTCAGGCTCTAAAATAGTTCCTGGGATGCAGTGGCCCTCGAGAAATGGAACTGGGCACACTGGCTCAATAGTAACTGGAGGTTGACGAAGATACATAGCTATTTTTTTAATAATAAAAAATCCTTCCTATACTGTATGTGGCATTCATATTTTTACAGCTAAATTAAGACATGGCCAAGCATATGGACAGGATACTGGGGAGGTAAATTAAGAGACAATCTCAGAAAAATATACCTTATACAGGCACGTATGTGGGGCTGCCTTTAGAGAGTTCCTATATCTTTATTAATAAAAGTTTGATTATAAATGCTCTTTATTTGTGGTCATTTAACATAGTGTGATAAATACTGCTTTAACAGCAGTTATGTAGTCATGGAACCCAGCCACCCACCTCAGTAACAAATCAAACATACACACTATACATTATTCATCAAGATCTTATTCTGTAACATCATCAAAGTGGCCAGTTTAGTGTTTGTATGCTCCTACAGTGTCTGTGCATGCTTCCACCCGACATTTACTGTTGTCTGATTAGGCAAGCTTTCCTTTCTTCTCTGGTCTTCGGCTCTGGTTTCCTTCCAAGACACCTGCTTTTTTTGCTACATCATTGCTTGCAAATCTAGTAATTCTACAACAGTTATACCAACTTTACAACTCCCATTAACATTTTTTGTAACTGAGAAAAATAATCTGACCTTGTTTACAAGGGTAATAAATTGATTAAACAAAGTATCGGATTCATTGATGAAATACTAATGTATCTTAATAATATAATATGATGGAACTCACAAATGTTATTAACTTTAACCTTCTGTATCTACTTTACATTATCTTTATCTAGGTTTATGTTTTCTATGTCATGTATATTGCCACTTTTCAATATTTCTGCTTCTTTATTTCTCAAGTAATTCCTCATCATTCTGTCCTTCAGTTGCCAAGAACTTGCATGTCTCTGTCAGCGAGCTCTTCTGTGTGGCCTGTTTTTTGTTTTGTTTTTTTGTGCCTCACAGAACACACCAGCATCTAACAGAACAGCAGGGAGTAGCCATCCATTTAGCGACTAGTTGCCATGGAAACTGAGAGTCGAGATTGCACTACAGCATGTCAGGCAGTGGATTTATTCATGTATTTAATTCACAATTATATTTTACTGTACTTCCTACACAATTAGTTTAAGTAGTCATTTAGATTATTAACACATTTATATCTAATAATTATTCTGCTACAAGAGTATTGTACTAAATCATACAGCTTGACAGTTATTATCAAATTATCTCATTAAATATTTTAACAAGTGCCAATGGCTATATCAGAATGGTTCTTTAGGGGGAAGTCTCCTATGACATTCTACGTGTGAAGTGAACACACACAAGGCATACACATTAAATTGATTGGTTTGGCAGCTAAAACAATATTTGCTGTGTGAAGGGTGCCAGGTGGAGAGTGTTTTCTACAATAATACACTTCATTAAATACTCAAGTCCTAGTGTGCATAAAAACAATTTCTTTGAATTTAAAAAAATGAACCCTGTTTGCAAACAAACCACAGGGTTTTTCTGTAAACAGACCAGCGGCTTTCTAACTGAATTAATTGCGACCAGAAAATAGATAGTATACCTAAAAGGCAATATTAACTTCAGAAAACAATCAAACTACAGAGTAAATTAATAAATGTTGATTCGATTTTAATTATTCAGTGAATGATTAAGCATCAAATGCAGATAATTAAACATGCAGAACTGGCATCACTTGAGACTGAAGTCCTCACTATCTATCCATACAGAAGGGATCTTGCAAGCAAGTGCTTGACTTGGGAGGGGACTACAAGCCTATAGGTACTACAGTTCCCAAATTAAATTCCAAGTGCACACAGGACTGATGACCTATTCAGATACTGAGCATCTTCAAAGCTTTCTAATTTATCATGCTGACAGGTCTTTTTTGCAGCATCTGTTGCACAGGGACAGAAGGAACATCAGAAACATGAGTGTTATAGCGCAGAGCTCTAAAAATGCAGACTGTTAAGGTGTTAAGTCTAAATTGGTCTTAATCTAAGACATGGCTAAATGACTTACTTGTTACAAGATCTGTCCCCACATACCCTATACACACTGCCTAAACACTGGCAGTCTATAGACAACCAGCCATTTTATAACTAATGAAGACTGTGGTGGTTTATTATCCAGTTTGACAAAGTAGACTATTTTCTTCATTATAAAGCTATACAATAGAAGTTGCACTTGGTAATAAAAGGTTAAAAGGTGTACGGATGCTTCTGGTGAATAATCTTATGTTATCAATGCTGGTTACAATAACTGAGCCTGACATGGACTTTAATAGGACTCTGAATTCCAGGTTTCATATACTAATGCAATGGTGATCAATACATTTTAAAAGGTCTGTCTGTTTTGGCTGTGATTTCCACATAAAACAGTAGCATGAAATTAAACCAGTGTCAAAGGTGATGAATAAAAAGAGCTTGTTTTCTGAACAAACTTTATATTCTGAAGAAGTAACACTGATTTCCCAATAGGAACATAAGAAACTTTGAGCATTTTAACTGCTCAAGCTGCTCAGAGTCAAGTCATTTATAAATGAGAAACAGCAGAATCCCCATTGTGGATCTGCATGAAAATTGATGCTATTTTTCAGTCCATACTCAGATATACGTTCTCGAAAGATGCTGGAAAAGCTGCCATTTTAATGACAACAATGGAAAGGTTTAGCCTCACTCTATTTTTAGGAACTGCACAAGGTTACAGAACTCCCCACCCACCTTGCTCAGCATTGAGCAGCTAAGTTCCATTTGATTGTGATAAAATGATTCCACAATTTTGACACCTTCGCTAAGTGCTCCTAGTTTAGTTTGCACTTGCTATGTTTCATGAAAGAGTTTTCTTTGCCTTGCAAATTAACACAATCATCTAGTGTTAAAAGATAATGGGCCATATTCATAAAAGACGGAGGTAATTTCTGGCCATTAAAAAAAAAAAAAAAAAACTACTACTGGGCGGTATTTAACACACGATTGATAAAAGTACTGCCTGGTTAGTTTACCAGCCAGTAATGGGTTTAGATATGATTTGTCGACACAGATTGTTACCGAGAGCATGTATCTAACCAATTGTCAGAGGTATGCAAATTAGCTGTGTTCCCTACTTTAAGACCTCAGTGGCATACACCCTCTTTTTTATTCATCACGTTATGGCTACAGGACATGTCCGGAGGCAGAGAGGTTGTCCAAAATATCGAGATGTCAGGTTTAAAAAAATAAAATAAATAATTCCACACACAGTTGATGGACGCAAGTGAGGGGTTAGGGGCAGAGTACGCTTTTTCATTTAAAAAATGATTATACCCCAGCAGCAGTATAATCTTGTATTTTGACAGACAACACTTATAATATTTATTATAATTTTTTTTTATATATATATATATACAAGTTTAAATTATATATATATATATATATATATATATATATATATATATATATATATATATATATATATATATGTGTGTGTGGTCCAGTGGTTAAAGAAAGGGGCTTGTAAACAGGAGGTCCCCGGTTCTAATCCCACCTCAGCAACTGACTCATTGTGTGACCCTGAGCAAGTCACTTAATCTCCTTGTGCTCTGTCTTTCGGGTGAGATGTAATTGTAAGTGACTTTGCAGCTGATGCATAGTTCACACACCCTAGTCTCTGTAAGTCGCCTTGGATAAAGGCGTCTGCTAAATAAACAAATAATAAATATATATATATTGTAAACGACTCGACCCTCTTCGCGGTTCTAGCCCCTTTAAAAACATGACCCAACACACTGGAACAGATTTTAAGCGCTGGTGCGCTACTTTTAATAAACACAAAAACAAACTAAATAAACACCTAGCTCTTCTACGAGCACTAACTAACACACAGGAACACCCTGACTACAAGTGGGACAGCTAGGCAGTTTCCCCACCAAACAGTAAACAAAACCACACAGGTTTAATACAACACACTTTACCTCACGACTGCTGGGAAGCAGCGTACCTCTTTCTGCCTCCTTCTACTCAGCCGCCTAGAGCAGACTGACTGCTCTCCTTATAAACCCTGCACCTGGCTCTAATTTACAATCATAGCCAGGTGCAGGTGATAATTAACAATAAAACAATTAACAGTAAAACAATTAAACAATAAGCAAATTAACAAAATGTGCATACGCACATGTTTTCTGCATGGAGGATATTACTCCCTGTTGTGTTACAATATATATATATATATATATATATATATATATATATATATATATATATATATATATATATATATATATATATAATTATTATTATTATTATTATTACCCAAAAAACAACCCAGCATAAAAAACCTGTTCTCCTATTTCTGGATTCTGGATCCTATTTGTTGGTCTCTCTTTTTATAGTCTCTCTATAATAGTTTTATATTTATTTACAATCCAGCATTTGTTGTTTAATTGTTTAAGCCAACTGCTAAATCACAATGGAGTCAGTTTATTACTCACCTTAACACATTTACAATGATCAGTTTCCTTTACTTATAAACTGATGTTTTTCATTGCCGTTTGAATAATAATAATAATAATAATAATAATAATAATAATAATAATAATAATAATAATAATAATAATAATTTGTAATTCTCTTTTATTAATAACTTGTAATTGACTGAATAAAACAAAATATTCACGGAGTAATGGTTATATCCTCCATAATTGTAAATAACATTGCTTAAAAATAAACATGGTTACTGAAATAAAACAAAGCTGCAATGTTAACAGGTCTGCTGTCAGTAGCTATCCTATAGCACTGGTTATACTTATAGTATCGTACTCAGCTTGATTGATGGGTTTGCAATGATCCTTAATTTGTTTTTCGTATATTTATTTTAGATGTTGAAAATATATGGTGCACCATATATTTTCATTAGTCTGTAATCCATATAAAATAAATATGTCTTACAGACTAAAATATATCCCATATATTCTAAATATAAAAAAGGGACCAATTTCTATATATGAAAAATATAAGGATCATACTTTTCTACCATATATTAAAAATGTTTTTTTCCATAAGGGTTGTAGACCACAGAGATATGAAACTGATCTCATCAACTCAGTGTCTCTAAATGGTACTTTTACAGAAAAAACACAGGCATTTATATATTAAGAAGCACTCAACAGATTAGCTATTGCTTCCAAGGACAGTTCAGGAACTGAGATGACATGTTCTCCAAGTTTTGATACAAACTACAGTACTGTATGATACTACTGTATAATCTACAATCTAATGGGATACTTTGTAACAACTGTAAGTCATCCTGGATAACGGTGCCTGCTTAGAAATAAATAAATAATAATAATAATAATAATAATAATAATAATAATAATAATAACACTGTTACTGAAATGTAATATCACTATAGAAATGTAACCTCAGGTATAGTGTAATTAACCCTTTAATCCAGTGGATGCCAGTCTTGTGGATTCCTAGAATGCCTTCTGACAGCCATATGTTCCCAGCAGTGTTGTTGACCTTTTGATTAACACTGAAATACAGTATCTAGAAAAGAATATCCGAGTCTTACAGGCTCAACTGTGGTTTTAGTGCTTTAAATAGCGATTCCTACCTTGTTTTACCTTTTTATGTACACCTTAAACAAAGACACATACCCCCATGTCTAAAGTCATACAGCACCCTGCTTACTCTTACATTATTATAATTTACTCTTCTCAAAACTGCAGCCCAAAACTAATTTTGTGCATGACCATATAAAATATATACTGTACTGTATGGCTGTTGTTTTCCTTTTCAGTATAAGAAACTGAAACTAAATTTAATTAGTTATCCTAGGGTTATATTTCTGTAAAAAAAAAAAAACTGTAACAGAATTACAGTACCTTGATTTTAATGGGGCCCTGTGGACCCCCAGGTGGAATTTGGACAGATTGGGGAAACACTGCTTTAAATTACTGTGTAATTATGCTGTTTGTGTCAATGCTCTTGTACTGCACTGTGTAACTGTATTTGTGAGCTAGTTCAGTGACCCACAATCTTTAAAACATTACCTTTACTCTGAATCAACTTTGTTTTTTTGCCCCCTGGTTAATCTTAGGAAGGAATCCGTGTCCAGCCCTGGCTTTCTTCTTAATCACTGAGGCAACTGCTTCAACCATTATCTATAGCAACGCTTCAACTGTGTTCAGCTGATATTAATGCTAGTTTGATTCCTACTGTGACTAGCAGAGAAGTTATCTCATGATAACCTTAATTGCCTTTGGACTGCAATTAACTAGCTACTAGTGCAGTGGTATATTGAGCTTTAATGTTCAAGATGGAAAAATATTTTTTAGTTTTTAACTGGTTATGATAAAGTATTAAAGCCAAAGAAAGTATTTGCTTTGTCAGTGTCCTTGGCATGCTTATTATCCTTCAAATAAAACTGTCTGTGATTTGCGGTCGCACTCAGGAATGTGTTTGACAAATGAAAGAATGTCATTCTCTTGGTAACACTCTTGGTACAGCAGAGAGCAAAATCGCTGATCAAATAGAACTAAGGGTCGAGAGAAATGAATGTGCCACTTAAAAGCAAGTCTGCAAAACTGAAAACAGTTGGCCTGGCTTTGTAATCGTTCCAACAAGCTTTTTTTTTACCACCTCAAATCAGCTGAAAAGGTGTTAGTTCTAAGGATAAAATGTATTTCTAAACATTCAGCACAGTGCTTTTTTAACATGATGTGTTGTGAAGTTGGGACACCATGTAGATCATTTTTGGAAGAACTAGCCTAATCCCAAAAGAAACACAGTCCAGGTCTTTACCTCAGACAACGGATGGCGTCTGTTATGTTCAATCATTATAGTCAATGAACACAGAGAGTAATTTTATATTTGTCTTTAAGAGTTCATAGAGTTTCATATTTAATATCTTGATAAACAGATGCATTTTTTAAATATTTCAGCTTATCTTGAAATGGTATCAACAAAAATATATTTAAAAAAATAAATAAACCTGGAATTATTCACAAAAGATATGCCCTTTTTCCATTCTGATCAGATCATAGGGCAGGATTTTCAAAAGGTCGTAAATGATAACCAGTGTTAATCAAGAAATCGGTATGTAGCATTGGTTTTGGCATTTTCAAGCGGTCGTTATGCCTATTTCGTTATTAAATAATTGTCCAAATGTGATTTCCGAAATTAGGTTGATTTACGAAACAATGTTTATATCTTAACGAGCAGTGCTAGACTATTTATTTTGTTTGCGTGGGAATTTAAAAGGAAGTCCGTGTTAATTGTCATAATTTATCATGAGTTAATTTGCACTTGGAAAAAGAGGGTTTTAATTAACGAAACAGTAACTCACATTTAACAGACCGTGTCTGTGACGTCGAGAGAGAGAGAGAGTGAGTACAGTACAGGACCAGTGTTAACTTCTATCTAGATAATTCAATATTTGTAGTTATAAAAATATTTTTGCCTTTTCTATACTTGTTGTTGTGAATGAGATTTATTCACTTGTTTTAACCATTAGTAAATGGAATGTTTGCTATATTGCTAAAATGATATACCGTTATTTGACTTCAAACATATGTATTTATAGCCTACAATCGTACATGCTAAAATACATACAAAATTAGATTCCAACCAATATACATAGATGGCTTATGGTATCTTCTTTTTATCCAAAAAAAGATTTCAAAGTGCACATTAAAACAGTTTTATATAGTAAACTGTGGCCCTGAATGAGGGTAAATGACCACCAGTGGTGTTTAATTATTAAAAAAAAAAAAGTCCGACTTTTACCCACACGCCAGATAATCGTAAATCAGCATTTTATATGTAACGTTATCTAAATAAGTTTACATTCTGCATGACAAAATGCACAACTTTAAATGAAGTTTACAAATTATACACAAAACAGATATTCCCATTATTTTATATTTCCATTTGGCTTCTGCTAGCTGGTGGGAGAGCCATCTCCATGTACGCTAGTAGTTTCCATATCAGTGAATTCTGCTTCCATTCATTTTTCTTGATCTCGTTAACATGCATTTTGATTAACGAGTTCCCCTTATTTAGTCGCTGAGACAGGAAGTTATGTACATGACCAGCGGCAAGTAAGCTTTTTAACAAGAAATGCGTTCATTAACGACCTCAGACTCAATTTCAAAGCATTAAGGGATTGATTTAATTAACACATTTCGTTTCAACAATCATCTGACATCGAAGTGATGACACTCACTGTCTGGATCAATGTTAAAAAAAAAAAAAAAAGCCATTACTTCCTACCTGAGACTGTGCATTGACGTCAGCTCCTTGCTTCACCAGGGTTTTGATGACTTCTTCTTGACCCGCCAAGGATGCAATATGCAGGGCTGTATTTCCTTTCTATTATGTAAAATAAAATGGGGAGCACCTGATCATTAAACATGTTTATACTGTACTAAGTAAAACATGTACTGAAAGTTAGAGAACTAAACTCGTTTCATACTGTTGCTGCCTCCAGCTGTTGTTATACTGTAGTTTTTGCTTCAGATAAATGGTGACTCTTTATAAAGCACTTGTCTGATCCCTAGTTAATTTGCCAGGGTTTTGTTTATTGATGCTTAGACCTGCCCTAAGAACTAATGGGCAGATTCAATAAAACAAATAAATAAATAAATGAATAAAAATCACAGCAACCTTGATATGTGCCTGTTCTATTGCAACATTCAATCAAATTGTAATAGCCTTGTCTTTCATTCCAGAAAAACCCAGAAAGCTAAACATCTATAATACCTAACTCCATGTAAGATTTTATTCCTTCATTAAAATAGCATTTTCATTTGAAATATCAGGTGCATATAACAGTAGGCTCCCTGGCTCTACACAATCTTTTAAATAAAATTCACAGTGCATAACTCTGATATTAAACATGGGACCATATTCACAAACATTTGTTTGCACTTACAGGCACTCTGTTTTTTATGACCCCAGGGCAGGGAGTGTAGTTTAGTTGGAAAAGGATATGGAAATTCAAGAAAGCTGTGATGGGGTGTGGTAGGTTAGTTAAGAACTAGGAGTCTTGAGATGCTTTAAGTAGGTGTTGTTAGAAGGTTGTTATTCAAAGAACATCTTATGCTACAGTCTATCTTGGATTGTGTTTTAACAGAAAAGGCCTGAATTACTAGAAACATGCTTAATAGTGTAGGAAAAATGAACACTCAAAAGTTTCTAAAATTGCAGCTCTTAAGCTTATACCATTCAACAGTCTAATTGTAATTCCCCTGAAGACAAATATTTCGTCAAGCTCCTTGATCACTGATAATATTAGTGGTACACTGACGACAGGAAAATATCAACATAATGCAGTAATGTGAAATGTTGAGGTCCTGAGATAATTTAACTGTGATCTCAACAAAACAAATTGAAATGTTGGGATCCTTAGATATCTTGTTATCTACTAAGCAACAATTAACTGTACTCCTTTCCATCCTCTAAATGAAATGCTTGTTTTATTATTAGTAGTACTCATGGTTTGCTTTATTTGTTGATATCACATTAAGTGCCATCCATGCAGCATTACTGTTATAGTTCCATGTAAGTATTGTGTACCAATAAATGTGCTATTTGTACAAACAAAAGATATTTGTAGTTTGAAAACTACTTATGTACTGTGTCCCTTAGTGCTGTTCTTGTTATTGGGCCACTTAAAATGAAGTGTTATATTTAATTGTGTGTGTGTGTGTGTCTATATATATACAATATATATATATATATATATATATATATATATATATATATTACACACACAAATGTAAACTTTTACCTTGGTGGCTGAATCGACAGCTGAGCCTCTTTCCAGTAACTCATTAACCAGGCCCATGTGACCTTCCTTGGCTGCCAAGTGTAAAGCATTGAGTCCATTCTGAAAGAGAAGCACACACTCATGAGAACTTCAGTGTAGGGCCATACAGACGTATACCATTCCCAATTTTTTGTACCTGAAATGATGAAGTGTAACAAATTGTTTAATTAAGTTACAGGAGCCATTTTTGAAAGGGGGAAAACCAGATATTACAAAATAAATAAATACATAAATAAATAATGTACTGTAATATACTTTAAACTTTCAAAATGTTGCTGATTTAATACTTGTGCTATTAACTCAACAATGCAGTAGCATCCTGTCAAGCACATGCCTCTTGCAACGGAAACTCAATTGATAAATCAAATTGCTATAACTTTAAAGGTCCATATTTGAAAATGATTTAGGAAATAATGTTTCTCTTAAAGTGAAAGTCCCTTATAAAATAGGTGTCTACATTTATTTCACCCCTTTCAACACTGCAGGCAGCGGTCCAGATAAGCTGCCTACCTGCCTCCCCTCCCGCCTCACATAAAACTTCAACTACATCTCACATATATCAATATCTTCAGTTACTAGGAAACTGTACACAAGAATAAACAACCAATGTTTAGTGACAGCAACAAATATTATCCAATCTCTGGCTAGTCCTGTTGTCTTTGCAGCCAATCACAGTAAGAATAAGAAAAATTCAGTTATACAGGTTGAAGCGTAAACACCCCAGTCCAGCTACAAATCCAACTGGAACCATCATCACCAAGCACCTATAATATCAAACAAACTGTTTTATAACTTATTAATGCATTTCCTAATGTTATTTATCTGTATGGTTTTATTGAAGTTTTAACATGCTCACTGAGTTTAAGAATTTAATGTTAAAATATGAATAACGTAATTAATTTGCAGTCAGTGTGATGCCTTGAAAAAAATGCGCTGAGTTGATAAAGAACCTTGTAGAACACACGTGTGTTTGTACAGTAGTTCAAAGTAACATTGCAGTTAAAATGGAAGGCTTTTTTTTAATGCCTACCCCATTACCATTAAAGATTGTACAGTATTTATCAAGATTACTCTTGACTTCAAGGTAATGTTGCATTTTACCCCCTGAAAATACATTTTACTCTCTCAGTGTTAAAATCAGAGGGTAAGTTGCTCCCAGACCCAAAACATTAATGTTCTAGGAAATGAATAAGGAAATAACATAATGAAAACCTCAAAAATTAACATTCACTCCAAGCAGCTTAACATGATAATTTTGATCTGTAATATTTGCTTTTTTTCATGTTCTAAAACTGGACCACATATCAGCATAAGCAGCAGCAGAAGACCAAACTGAACTGAACTAATCTGAAGTAGAAAAAGAGCACCCCTACGGTACAGATTTACTAAGTGATGACAAAATTGCTATTGTTCCTGAAGAAACGTGAAATAAAAATCATAAGAGGGGTGTTTACGTGGAAGTGAATTTGTAATTATGAAAACTATTTGTTTACATTATGTTAACGCATAATTGTGTTACTTTTCTTTAACAATATGAAATACTAAACTGAAATTACAAGCCCTTTTCTAAATGTTACGTTTAAAATGTGTAATACTATAATTCACTAATTCTTGAAATGATTGTTGCGTAATAAAATGGTTGAATTGTTCTGGCTGTGGTTTTGTTGATGAATCAACAGCTTTCTGTGAATTCATAGCGCAAACTGTGGATTTATTAAATCAACAATATAACTGCACTGATCACAATGGATTTTCTGAAGGAGATTTTAAAGTGACCAGAAAAAAAAAAAAAAAATCCATCACAACAGTAGGACATTTTTAAAAAAACATCTTGACAGAAAGTTAAATACGAAGCCATCAAGTTGTTGACATGCGTTGATGATGGGAGTTGTAGTTTTCCTCAGCATTTCTGCTGATTGGAAACACCCTTCAGCGTGTACCAGATAAACTACTATTCCCAGAAGACACTCTGTGCTCGTATGCCTGTTCTATTGTGCCACCTGTAGCGTCAGTAAAGTGAGATATATTTTCAAAGTTTCATATTATGATACCACTTCCCTTCTCTGGGAACAAATCTGGTTGTTGGTGTAGTTTTTTTTTTCTCTGTTAGTGTTTGCTGGAAGCCATATTTATATTATTTAAGCCCTTTCCCAGCAGTATCTGTTTATTTTCCCCAGTGCAGGTAAACTATTTCACTTTCTTTTCGCCTGTATGGTATATAATTATTTTATTGTTAATTTATTCAAGTCGATAGGATGTGCTTGATTTTTGTCTGCCTGCCGTAACAACTTTGTTTAGAAAATATTTAATGCAAAGTATGTTAGTGACGTGGTCTTGAAATCTAAATGACGTATTAATTTTGTCTACAGTGCCTTTTTAAACATACGCTGGTAGAGTGTAACAGATACATTTATTAGAATAAACTATGATGGGCTACTGTTTTCTTTTCTCGGTTGGCTAGTAGGAGAAAATGTGTTTAACAGGCAAATTGGGGTAAAACCTGTTTAGACTGCACATGTAGATCTATTGATCTGCCCCTCGTACTATGCACTGGACTTGCCTGACTTACTGGATCCTCAACTGATGCACAATCCTTGCACTATTGCGCTACTAATACTGCGCTACTCATTGTAGATATAACTTGTTGTAATCCTAACTTGTTGCATCCTATTTCATATTATAGTAGTATTTATTGCTCTTAGTGTAAACTACACAATTTAAATATGAAGCTTGCATTGTAACCCTGCACTGCCCTGTAACACCTGTAAGTCACCTTGGATAAAGGTGTCTGCCAAATAAACAAATAATAATAATAATAATAATAATAATAATAATAATAATAATAATAATAATAATAAAGTGTTGTCAGTCAGAATACAATAATAAGATTATACTGCTGCTGGGGGCTTAAGGGGACCTCTGCCTTTTTTCTGCCTCCCCGGTTTTTTTGACTACCGGCCGCCACTGGTTGTTACCTCAAATGTAAATTATTTTTATTGTACAAAAAACGGTCTTATTACAATTTAAAAAAAAAACAACAAAACAACTTCCAGGACATATTTTACATTTTTCGAAAATACCCTGCAAAGATTGCAATGCATGGTTACAGTAGATGATTGGTTTTATAACCTTGGCCTGAATTAACCAAACAGTGGCACTATTTAGATCAACCACTGTTTGGATCCAGTGAATATACCTCACTGTCTGGATCCAGTGAATATTCCTCACTGTTTAGATCCATTGACTATTCCTCACTGTTTGGATCCATTGAATATACCCCACTGTTTGGATCCATTGAATATACCCCACTGTTTGGATCCATTGAATATACCCCACTGTTTGGATCCAGTGAATATACCCCACTGTTTGGATCCAGTGAATATACCTCACTGTTTGGATCCAGTGAATATACCTCACTGTTTGGATCCATTGAATATACCCCACTGTTTGGATCCAGTGAATATACCTCACTGTTTGGATCCATTGAATATACCCCACTGTTTTATGTATATTTTAGGTTTCTTGAAATTTTCTCAAAGTAAAAAGTTCACTTTTCTAGCTGTATAAAAATGTACAGCGTGTTTGCTAATTTTGAACATGCAGCTGCTTCCACACAGCACTTTTAAGATTGCTTTGGGATTGTTTTAATTGACTTCTGATTTCAAATCCACACCCAACCTTTAGAATCTGCTTTACTGCAGCTTTAAGGGAAAGATATGTTTTTGGGGTAATGATGAATCACTTGAAATGTGCATTTACTTTTATCTCACATTGACCTTTTGTAGTGAAAGTGATTTGAGAGATTTCTAGGTATGGAAGTTTTTTTTTTTTTTTTAATCATAGTGTGATGTAACTGATGTACACATGGTAATTTAGTTCATGGTATGATGCTTTACATAGCCTACCTAGCAAGACGTTCAGTATGTGACAGTTAAGCAGAATCCTAAAACAAAAAAACTAAGTATTCAAGGAAGCTACATATTTGGTTACATCATTCTTTTATGGAAAAAAATGAAACAACTTAGTGTTATTTTTTAATTGTATCTAAATTATTGCACTAATAATTATGCTGCCATTTTTTTTTTTTAAACTACACACATCACCATATCCTCAGTGAACTTATGCCCTTGTCAAAGTATGATGGTCATGCTTCTAAAATACCGCTACTAATTCTGTCCACCTCCTCACTCTGACTAATAGATGATGACATCATGAGCTCGAGAACTATCTCCCTGGCCACACACTGTGATGACGCAGGAGCAGTGGGCAGCCATTCAGTTGACTGATTCAGCTACAAAGCCAGCTTACTGATGTCTCTGGTGTAAAGCACAGCAGTGCCTGTCTGTCTCAGCCTCAGACACCTCAAAGGGAAGGACGCTGATAAAAGTGGGAAACTAAATAGCCTTACCTTGTGACAGCATTTAGCACTGCACTAGCACATGTTGCTGTCTAGTGAAGACATGTTCTACTCATATTTCTATGGCAGATTTAGTTATATAGACTTGTTTGTTTATAAGCGAGTGTGACAGGGTACACCCCAGCCCTGTGTGTGTGTGTATATTATTGTGTATTTTATTGTATTATTATTTAAAATGTGTTCTTTAATTTGTGTAAAACACAATGCTTTGTTATTGTTGTCTTTGCAGCATGGATGGGGTTAAACTTCCCCGTGCAAAATGTAACAGGTCTCCAGATTGATTGATTAATTTGTTACTAATTTGGAGATGGTCACATGTATATAAACCCGCAGCTTTGGCTGATAAGTGAGTGAGTTCAGAGGCTGAACGAGACATGCGTGAAAGAGAAAATAAAATAAATCATTACAATTGCTATTCGTGCTGGGTTTATACCAGTGCAATACCTGTGTATTCCATGTCTGTTTTGGCCAACGTACCTTTTTGTTTTGTATAAATGTTTTGTTCTGTTTTGCTGAAACTTATTAATAAATAAATAGTACCCCAGTGCTGTCTCTGTGTGTGCTACTCCTTCCTGGCCTGACGTCACCACAGAAGCCAGTCTGCTCACAGGCTTAAAATCTTTAAAAACATGTATGTTATGCTATTGTGCTTGATTTCACTTTGAGTGAAACTATTTTGAAGTTATTAAATGGATGTAATTTGCTAATGAGCTGGAAATGCTGCTGTAAAATTGTTGTTAACACTAATTAATCCTGCAAGGTTAAACTATAAGCAGTCCAGTTGTTCTGTATGCATTTTAAACTTTCTGTCTGCAGTTAATGAAACTGCTAGTGGCTTACGCAGCACGTTTGGGGTTTTGTACAGCAAGCTTTGGCCTCCTTCTCCTGATTTATGTGTGGTTGAGACTGTGTTCCATTTATCTTTTAATTTATCCTGCAATTTTCTGCATTGAAGGGGCAATGGCAGTCCCCATCAATTAATTATTGTAAGGTGACATTGGTTTTATGTTGGGAAATATTTTTACGAAAAATAAAAAACTTTAATATCTTGCTTGCATAAGTATTCAACCCCCACACATTAATATTTGGTAGAGCCACCTTTCGCTGCAATAACAGCTTTAAGTCTTTTGGGGTAAGTATGTACCAGCTTTGCACACAGTGTCGGAGTTATTTTGGCCCATTCTTCTTGGCAGATTTGCTCCAGGTTGTTCACGTTGGTTGGACGACGCTTGTGGACTGCAATTTTCAAAACAGTGCCACAGATTCTCAATGGAATTGAGATCAGGACTTTGACTGGGTCACTGTAGGACATTCACCTTTTTGTTCTTGAGCCACTCCAATGTTGCTTTTGCCTTGTGCTTGGGATCATTGTCCTTCTGAAAGGTGAATTTCCTCCCAAGCTTCAGTTTTTTAGCGGCTTGAAGCAGGTTCTCTTGCAGTATTTCCCTGTATTTTGCTCCATCCATTCTTCCTTCAATTTTAACAAGATGCCCAGTCCCTGCTGATGAGAAGCATCCCCACAGCATGATGCTGCCACCACCATCTTGAGGCATGGGCAGTGTTAGGTTTGCGCCACACATAGCACTTTGAGGTTTGGCCAAAAAGCTCTATCTTGGTCTCCTCTGACCACAAAACCTTTTCCCACATCGCAGCTGGGTCACTCTTATGCTTTCTGGCAAACTCCAGACGTGCTTTCAAATGGTACTTTTTGAGTAACGGCTTCTTTCTTGCCACCCTCCCATACAGGCCAGTGTTATGCAGAGCTCTTGATATGGTTGACTGGTGCACCATTACTCCACTCCCAGCCACTGAACTCTGTAGCTCCTTCAAAGTGATTGTTGGCCTCTCTGTGGCTTCTCTCACAAGTCTCCTTCTTGTTTGAGCGCTGAGTTTTGAGGGACGGCCTTTTCTTGGCAGTGCCTGGGTGGTATGATGCAGCTTCCACTTCCTGATTATTGATCCAACTGTGCTCACTGGGATATCCAAACACTTGGATATTATTTTGTACCCTTTCCCTAATCTATGCATTTGTATTACGTTACCTCTAACTTCTGTAGAAATGCTCTTTGGTCTTCATTTTCCTTTAGATTCACAGCCTGACCAATGATCCTTCAACAGTGGGGTTTTTATCCAGAAAATGTGACAGCAACTTTAATGGTTCACAGGGTAAGGTAATTGTGTCCTCATTAGGGCAATTTCTTTCATCAGTGTAAACTGGGAGCTTCCACAGCACAGGGGTTGAATACTTATGCAAAGCAAGATATTTCAGTTTTTTATTTTTCTTAAATATTTCCCAACATAAACCCAATGTCACCTTACAATAATTGATTTTGAGTTTCAGTGTTTTAAAATAAAATATCAAATATAATTAAAGCCAGATGCAGAGTCTGTTCTGGACTGCTGAGTAGAAGGAAGCAGGAAGGTGGACCCTGCTGCCGAGCAGTCATACGGAAGGTACTGTGTGTTACCGTGCTACAGTGTGTAAAACAGTGTGGTTGTTTGTTAACAGGTAAACAGCTTAGCTGTCCTGTTTATAGTTAGTGTGTTCCTGTATGTTTAGTTTGTGTTCGCTAGGTGTTTATTTTGTTTTTGTTTATTTTTTGTATTATTAAAAGTGAGTGTAAAAAGCACTAAAACCTCAAGTTTGTGTCGGGTGTAAGTTTTTATAGTTTGTATTTTATAATGTGGGTTTCTAATTAAAACAAACTTTTATGTTGCACAATAACCCCCTCCCCCCCCCCCCCCAACACGGCCATGTTACGTTCGTGTTAAGGTAGAAATTAAATAAAAAAAGAACAGTAATATTAGGTACCTTTAGCATTTTTCAGTACTATTCACAGAGTTGAAATCTCATCCCTCACATATTATTACTGAAGACTGCTTAAAGTGACAGTGGGTCTGGTTTTTGTTTTGTCTCAACCAGTGCAAAGTTTGCCCCAACTCTTCAATGTATATCTTGTTGTTATAAAACTAAAAAGAAACATTTATGTAGAAGCAGTTGACAGAAGTTATTTCTTATTACCTTTGCACTGTTTTTCTCTTTGTCAGCAATAAAATGGAGGCAAACTTTACTCTGCTGCAGACAGAACAAGACAATTGAGTCCATTGTTTTTTGAAGTTATTGGAATTGTACTTTTATCCTATCAAAAACAGGCCTAAGCTAACAGAGCTCCCTCATAGAGATAATTGGAGACCACATGGGATGAGATGCCTTGATGCAAAGAGCAGTTACTGTAACGGAGGCAAGTTGTTTACACAAATGCAGGACATGTACGTCAATCACATCTAAAAGGGAGGGAAGTGTTACTGGAGGGAGGGACCAAGGCAAAATGCAATGTTTCCGATGACTAATCCACAGCAGGTGTGGCTCGCCCTGTCAACAGCTCAAGCAACCTTTCAACTGGAGCAAAATGTCTTTGAAACATTTAAACTATGATCAGGAATCCTTTTTACAACCAGTATGTTTCTAGCATTCTAGCATTTAAGTAGTTTGTATTTTATAATGTGGGTTTCTAATTAAAACAAACTTTTATGTTGCACAATACCCCCCCCCCCCCCCCCCCCCAATTTTCCACTTTAATTTTCTAGAATACAGGCATTTTAAGTATAGCTAGATCTCTTCAGTTAATACATCATATTTTTTTCCCCATCTGTAAACACAGTATTCTGTGATTTTGCACTGATTACACGTGTTCACATGTTCACATATTCAGTGATTACTACAGTATGTTTCAGAACAATGAGCTACAATGACATTATATAAGTAGACAATGCTAACTTTTATTTTTTTATTCTGGATACACAAATTATAGACCACAATTAACCCAGCTACAATAGAAACATAAATATGTAGACTGTGCTTGATGTTTCTCATAATTTATGCTGTGTACAGCAATTCTTTGACAATTCTAGGACATTAAAATTTGATTAACTGCTTTCTAAATACTAGAAGTGCTGATGCTATAATCAAATCTGTCCGGAAAGCAGTTTTTAAGATATATATTTTTAAAAAATGACAGTATTCCAAGATGCAGAAACCTACAAGTTTGGGCATTACAGAAATTAACAGAGTACAGTACTTTAAATTGCTCTATTTTTTTTTTTATTACATTTTCTCCTTTTTCCAAATCATTATATAATTTTACAAATTCCAAGCATCCAAGGTTTAATGTAATAATAATGTCCAACACAGCTGTTTTGTTTAAGAGTTGCTACATGAACATGGTAATCTGTGCTACACCACCAGCAATGGTTCTCAATAATTTTCACAGCCCTCAATCTATCTGGGGGATTTTTTAACATTATACCAGCTGTTGCAATAAGACTGGATCCAAATAGAATCTGTGAACTCATCTTTCTCATTTGAGGCCTATTTAACTCCAATCCTCACAAGAAATCTCAACAATTGAGCACAGACTGCGACATAAAAGGCCACAGTAAGTTTGCACAGGTTAGGAAACACGGGAGTGCTTTTTGAACAATTCTTGGAAAGCAACGTTCCCTTTCAATTCAGACGACCACCAAAACATTACTTATGGGACATGCCTGCCTATTAGTAGGTATTTACTGAGCTCTTTATATCAAAGCTGCCGACAGGCCTCTTCCTGGGGTGACGTCCTCGGTCCCGCCTACCGAGGGATTAAACCCGTCATCCCACGGAAGCCATTTCTCTTTTTGCCTCAAGACAGTAAGGTAAGACCTCTGTGTTTAACTGAGCGTGTTTTGAAAAAGAGCTTTTCTGAGTCGACTACAGTTCCCCAGCATTCGTGCTGAAAGCTGGCTTGCCGCTTTCGTGGAATCAGCGGCTCCAAACCAAAGCCTCTTTTTTCTTTTCTCCTTTCTTCGGCAGCCTGCTCGCTTGCGTTGCAGACTGCCTTTTCTTACTGTCTGTCCTATGTGAGCAACTTCCTGTGCAGCATTGATTTAAAGGAGTGTGTGTGTTGTCTTTTCTAGCTACACTCTTGGGGAGAATGCAGTTCCTCCACCGGGGCTAGACTTTGCTGTACCCACGCTGTCGAGCGATTCCGCCGGCTGCCGTGTGTGCAGCTGGACAAAATATAAAGTATTTGTTTTGTTGTTGTTACAGGTCCACTTGTCTGTTGACCCGATCACACAACCCTGCTTTGCCTGTGTTGTGCTATGGATTAGCTGCAGTGCAGTTTAAAAAATAAATAAATAACAGCAGCCAGTCAGCCATGTATTCCTCCACTGGGGCTGTGTTTTCACCTGCCCCGCTGTAGAGTAGACCTTGCTGGCTGCCTCAGCCCGCCCACCCTGGTGTGTCGGGCCTTCTCAAAAAAAAAAAAAAAAAAAAAAAAACACAACAACAGCAACAGTAACAGCAACAACAACAACAACAACGTGTGTGTGCCCCCCAGCTGTTTTACAGTTGCTTTTCAGCTCGCTCGCAGCTGCTTTAGCCTGTGTGTCTCCCTGATGTATGCTGCGCGCTGACCAGGTGTGTGACTACACGCGGTCAAGGTAGGCACTGCTGCATTAGCTGCCCCCTGGTGCTTCGGTACCTCGCAGTGCACGCTCAGCCCTTGGTACTTTGGTGCCTTGGTGCACACGGTGCTCGGTGCATTTGGTAATTTGGTGCCTCGTTGCACATAGTACCTTAGTGTATGCGGTGCTTGGTGCACGCGGTGATCATGGCGCTCAGCCCTTATGGAACAAACATATATTTTTAATATATGGTAGAAAAGTATAATCCTTATATTTTTCATATATAGAAACTGGCCCCCTTTTATATATTTAAAATATATGGGATTGTGGCAATGTGCCCCGCCCCTGTGTGCAATTGTGTGTTATGTGTTGTATGTTGCGTGCGTGTGTTAATGTTGGTGTATAGTCATTGGTACACGGGATATAAACGGGTCTGTGTTTCACGTGTATTTAAAGTGTAGATTTGTATTTAGGCACGAGGAGAGCACAAATCACTTCACGTGCTGGTTAAATGTAATATGTGAGCACGGGGTTGCACAGAATTAATTCACGTGCTGGGATTCAAGTGAATAATTAATTAGTAATTGAATCCCAGCACAACAGTAAATATAGAGACACGTAGCATGCAGTCGGGGTTAGGTGTTCGGTGAGTGGAGAACGGGATTGGAGACGGCTGTGGAGAACGGGATTGGAGCGATTGCACTCAGCTCATCATCACCACCGTCTCTGTGTGTTTGAATTCCTTTCTGGTCTGACGCCACCCACTCCGGCCGTCTTTGTGACACGTGGTGTCATCGTGGGATAGCCGCGCCTCCAAGCATCAGACCAGGAGGGGTTTTGTTTAAAAAAAAAATATATATATATATATATATAATGGCAGAAGACGCCACAAAATGGCGGGGCTGGTTCCTGGAGAATGCTGGGCTGGAGGCCCAGTCTCTGCCCATAGTCGTCCGGGCTCTGTGGATGATGGACAGTGAGAGATGGGAGGCCTATCAGCAGGAACACACCCCAAACACCTTGGAGGAAGGTGTGGAGTTTCTCCTCAGCTACCTGGAGGCAACGATAAACGGAACAGCAGCCCAGGTAGCAGGACCACCAGCAGAGGAGTACCTGCTGTCCCCATCTCCACCAGCAGAGGGTGAATGCCTGCTGGTTTTGCCTCCACAGCCCAAGCGGGAGGCAGAGACAGATAAAGAGGTGAAGGACAGGGAGGAGGAGTGCCGCCTAAGGGCCAGGCATCCACGGCGATGTAACAAGCCATCGCCGGGGTGCCTCCTCTGCGGCCAGGATCACCTGTTCGCCCACTGTCCCTTCCGCAGTTATGGGGAGGAGCCTGAGCGTCCACAGCCCAAGCGTGAGGATCCTGAGCGTCCACAGCCCGAGCGGGAGGAGCCTGAGCGTCCACAGCCCAAATGGGAGGAGCCTGAGCGTCCACAGCCCAAATGGGAGGAGCCTGAGCGTCCACAGCCCAAGCGGAAGGAGCCTGAACGTCCTACGCCTGAGTGGAAGGAGCCCGAACATCCTACGCCTGAGTGGGAGGAGCCCGAACGTCCTACGCCTGAGTGGGAGGAGCCCGAACGTCCTACGCCTGAGTGGGAGGAGCCCGAACGTCCTACGCCTGAGTGGGAGGAGTCCGAACGTCCTACGCCTGAGTGGGGGGAGCCCGAACGTCCACAGCCCAACAGGGAGGAGTCGGTGCGTCCACAGCCCAACAGGGAGGAGTCGGTGCGTCCACAGCCCAACAGGGAGGAGTCGGTGCGTCCACAGCCCAACAGGGAGGAGTCGGTGCGTCCACAGCCCAACAGGGAGGAGTCGGGGCGTCCACAGCCCAAAAGGGAGGAGTCGGTGCGTCCACAGCCCGAAGAGAGGGAAGTCGGGGCTTCCACAGCCCTAGGACCCAAGCTGCCAGCAGAGGGTGAATACCTGCTGGTCCCACCTCCACCAGCAGAGGGTGAATGCCTGCTGGTTCCACCTCCACCGCAGTGGGAGGACTGCTTGCCCCTCCCACCTCCACCAGCAGAGGGTGAATACCTGCTGGTTCCACCACCGCCAGGAGCAGAGGAGCTGGAGCTGCCTCTGCCTCCACCACCGCCAGGAGCAGAGGAGCTGGAGCTGCCTCTGCCTCCACCACCGCCAGGAGCAGAGGAGCTGGAGCTACCTCTGCCTCCACCACCGCCCGGAGCAGAGGAGCAGGAGCTGCCTCTGCTGCCCGTACCTCCACAGGGAGTACGGTGGCCGGAGCCCCAGAAAGGGGAGCTGCCGGCCACGAAGAAGGGGGACGAGGTCTGGAGACCACTTTCCCCAGCAGCAGTTTCGCTGCCGGAGATCGTGGGGGAGGTCCGGAGACCTGCTCCCACTGCAGCAGTTTCGCTGCCGGAGATCGTGGGGAAGGTCCGGAGACCTGCTCCCACTGCAGCACTTGTGCTGCAGAAGAGACTGTGGCCGGAGCCCCGGAAGAGGGAGCTGCCGGCTACGAAGAAGAGGGGAGGTCAGGAGACCATCCCCCAAGCAGCCTTTCCGCTGCCAGGACTGCCCCTGCTGAAGGAGTCAGTCTGGGAGCTGTCAGCACGTCTGCTGACAGCATGGCCAGTAGCAGCCTGGCTACTGGCAACATTGCCACCTGTGGGCCCCTGGAAGCCTCCCTTCCCAGCCCGAGACTTTGTCCTGGACTGCTGGGTTTTTAAGGGGGGAGGTGGCCGTTGAGGCCATGTGTGCTGCGCACAAGGGGGGGTATATGTGGCAATGTGCCCCGCCCCTGTGTGCAATTGTGTGTTATGTGTTGTATGTTGCGTGCGTGTGTTAATGTTGGTGTATAGTCATTGGTACACGGGATATAAACGGGTCTGTGTTTCACGTGTATTTAAAGTGTAGATTTGTATTTAGGCACGAGGAGAGCACAAATCACTTCACGTGCTGGTTAAATGTAATATGTGAGCACGGGGTTGCACAGAATTAATTCACGTGCTGGGATTCAAGTGAATAATTAATTAGTAATTGAATCCCAGCACAACAGTATATATAGAGACACGTAGCATGCAGTCGGGGTTAGGTGTTCGGTGAGTGGAGAACGGGATTGGAGACGGAGGTAAAGAGAATAATAATAATAATAATAATAGTAGTAGTAGTTAAGAGTATCTGCTCACCGTGTTTGTTTGTCTGTGTAGTCTGTTTTGTTTGTCTTTTTATTTTGGCGTGTAGTGCCGTGTCCTGTTTTGTTTTGTGTTAAAGCCTTTTATTTGTTAATAAACGCTGAGTGCAGCCATTGCACTCAGCTCATCACAACCCCAAGTCTCTCTGTATTCCTTCCTGCTTCTGGTCTGACGCCACCCACTCTGGCCGTCTTTGTGACAGGGATATATTTAAAATATATATTTAGTCTGTAATCCATATATTTATTTTATAGTTACACCTGGAGCACGGTACACTCGCTGCTCGCTGCACTTGGTGCAAGCGCGCAGTACTTGATACACTCTGTGCGTGTGGTGGTTGTTGCACTAGGCGCACATGGTGTTCGTTGCAGGAGGCGTCCATCACCTCGACACACACAGCGGTCACGGCGCTTGGTACGCCCTGTACATATAATACCGGTGCACTGGGACATCACCCCAGGAAGGGGCTTTCAGCAGCTCTGATATAAAGAGCTCAGTAAATACCTACCAATAGGCAGGCATATCCCATAAGTAATGTTTTGGTGGTCGTCTTCTCTTTCAGGGAACCTGGGTTACGGTAAGTAATCAAAACTCTGAGAAAGGTTAATAAAATACTTAAACTTATTACTGTATATCTGGAGGAAAGATTATAGTTTTTTTTGGTTTTAAATAAATTATATAAATTCAGAGTGAAATACAAAGGGCCCTGTTTCACAGATACCAACAACTGCAGTATCTAGATCCCCTGCTGTTTATATATCATTAAAATATAATCCAATGTCATTGTGAATAGCAAAAACAAGCATCACCATGTCTCCGTATGCTGTGCAATTTAATATAATGTGCTGGTGGGCTTCCATAAATGGACCAAAGCCATTTTATGAATAGCAGACCCATTTTCAGAGAAAAAAATGAAACATCATTACCTGGTTACAAGTGCCAATGTCTACTCCTCCTTTGAGATACTCTAGCACTTTGTCAATGTTGCCAGCCCTGGCTGCTCGCAGGAAGCTTGTATTGCTGTCAGACTGCAAAAGAAAGAAATATGTGTGATTAAGAGATGTTCTTTGGAGCTGACACAGCAGAAAGGAAAAGCCACCTGACCAGCAATTGGCAGGTCTTAAAAATATATGGTGCTGTGTCCCTCAAGCTTGTTTAAATGATCAGGAGGAAGGGAACTCTAACACATACAGTAGATCACACTGGCTGGTTACCTAAAAAGATTGAGCACTTTACAATCATGGGATCTCCCAACAAAGAGAGGCCATATACGGGCCATCTACAATAGCACCTCCTTAAGCACTTCATAAGTTAAGAGAGCACAGGCAAACTACACTTATCTTATGAAATCCACAATATACTGCACTCTAAACTGAAAACAAAAAAGTGTCAAACTAACAAATGGCTATAAACAGAAAATTCCTCCTGTAAGAAAGCAAAGGTGGCAAACATCTTCTGAGTTTTAGAACTTCATGAATACAACTTTTTTTATTATTATTAATAGTAATGTGTAGTGAACCTCAATGGAAGGAACGCACTGGACAACCATACAGACAAGCAACTGATTTGTAAAAAAACAGCCTCTTCTTGTGTGCTTATCATTGACCTCCCCTATAAATGACTTTCAAAAGCTGGCACAGGAAAGCAAGCTGCAGGTCTCCCGTGGAGATACAGCAGTGTAGGCATAATTCAAATCGCCTTATCATCATTGGCGTGTTAACTAAAAACAGAGACTCTACAAACTGCAAATGCGTCTCCTTATCTATTGTCACAGCTACACTGTCTAATCCTCATTCACAGAGCCAAGGCAAAGTTAAGACTGCAAAATCACAGGCCTGTTTGAGATGCATCACGCAGTAGAGTAGTGCTTAAGGAAATCAAGCCCTACCGTATATTTTTACAGGGTGTGGAACTGGAAACAAAGTTGGCCAATCATGAAACAGTATCGCATGAAGAAGTGGAAGCAGTTAGCAGGTAGTTAGCTAGTGACAAATACTATTCAGAGTCTTATCATGTCTGTCTGGAACTGTAACCAGGACATTAGAGACCACTGTTTCCATAGCCACAGTAAACAAACAAGTGATTGCTTTGCACGCAGTCTGCAGGGTCCTTTGACCAATATGGGGAAGACAACAGCTTCAGAGGATTGTGGAATTCAATTGCCACAATGACCTAAGAAAGACCAGTGCAAAGGAAGATTCTCTCTGATGAGGCTGTGGCCACTATAATATACATTATTATTTTGCAGAGGTGGAGCAGAACTGGACATGATGTCTCCTAGGTACAGTACTTAGCTACAACCACAAGGGCCATAGTGCCTCTTTAAATTACTTGTATAAAGTAACAGCTAACAGAAGCCTGTTTTCCAATCCCATTCAATGAAGGCAGCAGTGTGGAGTAGTGGTTAGGGCTCTGGACTCTTGACCGGAGGGTTGTGGGTTCAATCCTAGGTGGGGGACACTGCTGTTGTACCCTTGAGCAAGGTACTTTACTTAGATTGCTCCAGTAAAAACCCAACTGTATACATGGTTAATTGTATGTAAAAAAATGTGATATCTTGTAACAATTGTAAGTCTCCCTGGATAAGGGTGTCTGCTAAGAAATAAATAATAATAATAATAATATAACTATTTTCTACATTGCCAGTTAGCAATCTTTAATGACAGTTACTTGCAACCTATGCATTAAGCCTGTAATCAGGACTTTGGATAGCTCCTTAAAGCTGCCTACAGGGAAGGTGTATTGCAATCCATTCCTCTTGTCATACAAGGGAGACCTTTAATGTTGCAGAAGATTCGGAGGTACAAAATAATAAATCCATAGTATACTGTGAAATGTGGTCCCCGTAGGAAACCATCGTATGTGTATTGGTATAGGAAATTACAGGGGAGGTCGGAAGTTATTTTTTGGATCAGTTGAAGGTAAAAAAAAAAAAAAAGTCAAGACCTCCAAAGCAGTTCATTGTTTATACTGTTCCTTGGGATTATCCATTTTTTTGTTTTTGTGACAAATCAAATAGCTTCCCAACCAGTCAATCAATGCTGACAGGTAGTCATTGCCACAAACAGTCAAACAATCAGATAAAATAAGCATGGGAATTCCCTATAAATATAATGACATAATTGTAATATTTCGCCACAAAAAGTGCTAACTCTAAACAATAACATTTTAAAAGGGGCTGGTGATATAAGCCACTGGCTTTTAGCCAGACATATGCATTTGTACACCCTAAGTCTCTACACAGAGTTGGCACAATGCAGCCACTTAAAATAAAGCCAGATAAAGCCATATACAGATCAGGACAGCTTTAGGAAACACTTGTTTCTGTTGCGTTCATTTGACCATGTGGTTTAGTTCCCCTTCAGCTTTTACATTTCCAAATGTATCCTCAAAAGAGAAAAATAAATCCTTGCCCAAAGCCCAGCATCACAGAGCAGAGCAGAATTAGCTGCAATCAGCACTGACGTCGGGTACCTAGTTCCCTGCAGCTACAGGCAGGAAGACTGCAGCCAATCAGCTTGTGACGAACGAAGTAACATAGCTCCAGTCTCCACTGCACCCTGGTAGGTGTGGTCAGCCTGAATGCAGAGACACAAACACTGCAGCAGAACTCCCTTTCGCAGTCGAGAGGCAGAGGGTGTGGGGGTTGGGGGAGGGAGAGGGAGAAGTCCTATGGGGAATCACACAGAAAATCTTGTACTATGATTTCTCTCATGTTTTGTCTACACAGTGCTTGCTACGAATGTCATCACCAGCAATTGGTATTAACGTGTTCACTGCATTTACAAAGATGTAACTGCATGTAAAATAAATTAAACAATAATCTATCTATTCTGTGATAAAACCGTGTTTTCCAATATCTTTGAATTCCCCAGTGGAAGGCTTTTCTCCTTTTGTCAGTGGTTGTCTGACATCTGAATCAGTCCTGAATGGATTGTTGACTGCACTGGTTAAATATGCAACATTCATGTGCCTCCTGCCTACAGAGTCAGCACAAAACACCATTCTTATTCACCGCTGTGTGACTCAATGAATAAACGGTGCAAAGCCATAGAAAACCATACATGCACCATATCACACAGCACAACATGCAATATTAGTAGGCACTGTACACTCCACACAGAAGAATCAATACCTGTTGTCAAGGTTTAGTAGTGGCACTCTGCAGAGAGCAGGAGAGTGAAATACCTCTATAGAAATGCTTAGTAAAATGCTGAAAGGATTTCAGTAGTTTAATGACGCAAAGTGACAGAACTGGAGCTGCAGTACAGAGCCACAAGGGAGATAAAATCTACTGAATCTGAAGTGCAGAGTCTGCTGTAGACAAGGAGCTAATCAGATTAAAGACATGACTGGAGATTGCACTGGTAATTTTTCACTGACGCACATCTCATTTAAAAGTAGTCAAATAGGTAGATAGATAGATTGATAGATTGATCGTACTGATGGATATATTTACTGTAGATGTGATTATCTACTTCTGTACTGTGCTGTGCTACTTGAATGCATTTCTGTCGATCTGGAGTAAAGCCAGCTGCCTGGAGATAAAGGGCTACACCAGTCATACAGCCTATTTTACTTAAATCTTACTAAAGGCTCCAGAAACCCAGTGTAATTCTATTTATTATCTTACATACTTGTTTTTACCAAACATATTATTTCTTTCATTTTTTTCTTTCCTTTTCTCATTCCATTGTGTTGTCCTGCAAACACTTAATTCTCACATGTCTCATTCATTTAAGCGTGTAGCCTTGGATGTAAATAGTTGAGCTATAGTAACTGAAGTAACAATATCTCCATGCCCACAGTAGGGATCTAGTTTATTTCTCTTCCATCAGCTGCATACTGAAAATGCATTGTTCACTCATACAGGATTATAAACCATTACTTCTGTGGTGTGCAGACTGCTGTATAAAGATTCAGATACAGCGTGAAAGACAGAGAAAGGAGAACGTTCATGGAAGTATAAAACCCCTAAAACAGAAAACGTATTAATTTCCATGGCCCTTGGTTCCCCTCTGAGACAACAGAAAAGCGTACTTTGTAGACATTTGATTCTGCTCAATTCCACATGGAGTCATGCAGTTGAACAGATGATGTCTTTTCAGAGATGGATTTGAGAGAACTACCTTAACTCAGGTCACTCTGTACAGTATGAGGATGGATGTAATTCACTTTGGCTGCATCAACATTCCATATGGAAATTCTGCTTCAATGGAAGAGCTGACATTACAGTATCAAAAGGGATAAAATAATGGCAGGTAATGAGGCTATACATACAGTACATTATAAATCAGAACTACAGTACAAAGCTTATGTCCAGTCCACATATCTGTTGGGATCCATTTTCTTCAGTCAAGCAGCCATCCATACATCTGCTTTAGAAACTAGCTGATGTAAATTAGTAACAAGGATTCAAAAGCAGTCTCTTGATCTACAAAATTGTTTAAAACCACAGAGTGAAACAAACTATACATACTAAGACCTGGAGAATGTGGACCAAGATCAAAATGTATTCATACTAAGCAGTTACAATAGGGTTGATAGGGTAATAGATTTTGTGACAGCAATTTAACTAAAGAATTGCAGCAATTGCAATGTAAATACAGTAAATTAGTCCAATAATAGCCTAAGAATGTTTTGAAGAAACCTGAACCTAATTACACCACTACTCAACAACATTTTATATTCTAGAGCAAAATCATTCTTGGGAGTCTGAGTACAAATAGAGGGTTGGGTGGGGGAAGACAACTGGTCTGATCAGTATTTTGCAACCCCCTTCCCCTGGGTGTGGGTGAAGTCACATGGGAATGGGATTAGAACTGTTGTAGAATATGGTAGAAGCAAAATACAATTTATCATAGTGCAGTCTTGACACAAAATGGAAACATAGCTTGATGCAGATTGCACATCTGAGGAGATTACTGATACCAACGTCTGATCATAATCTTGAGAACCAAAGTACTTTGATAAAAAAAAACAGTTATTTTACAGCTATCTGAGTTCCTTAACATAAAAGTGAGAATAGAGTAAGTTGCAGCTATTGCATTTTTTGAGAAGTATTTATTTATTTTATAGGTTTGCTTTTCATTAAACTCAAAAAAGTAAGGCTTGCTAGACTTACCTAATTCCAATGCCACGGAATACAACACTCATATAATTTATGGATAGCTTTAACCCTTATTGCATCTCCAGTGTTGCTTTTAGCCTTATAAATGGTTAAAATATAACTAGGTGTTTAGGAAATTTTTCAAAACTAGGGTGATTACAGTTCCAGGATCACTAGGTAGCATATATGAACCAGGGTTCTTTTTTAATGTAAAGTACTTTACTTTTAAGGTAAATTGCAGGTTAGCTGGGTTCTGGTCCATAGGATCTCCTTATCTTACTCTACTGTAGGTTCACAACATCATTTAAACAAAGATACCATTAATATAATCTGGGATAAAAATTACTGGTATGTTAAATATTGAAGCCTGTTTTTGTCACAGACGGATATTTTCTGTAATATTACAGGATAATAGGGCAATAGATACAAATCAAAATCATCTGATGTTTATTAACAATGAGAGACTGGAGCAATATGAAAACAACTCAAATAACACTCTTGGTACAGACGGGCATTAGGGTAAAACTGACAGGCACGATATTGCATTCCCTATGGTCACAGAGTGTTTCACTATCTTATTTATGTCTTCATTTAGCACCACGAGACTGATAACTATATCATTCAATCTCTGTCTGTGACAGCTGTGCAACAGTAAGGAATGACCATTGGTTCTCCCTGGAGCCAGTTTTAATGTGACAGAAAGACCTTTTACTGTATTTTGATTAATACTGTAAAAAATACATAGATTAAATGTTTACGTCTATTTATTGTTTACACTAGCATATGCACTTTCAATAAAGTACAATAACTTATTTGAAAAACAAATTAAGTAAAAATATATACAATATGCTTGTATATTTTAGCATTACATTTAAAAGTTGAAGAAACACTTCACTAAAAAGGCAGTTGGTATGCTGCCGATTCCTGGCCTGTATGGATATCAGTATGCTCAAAGCATATGATTAATTGGTCTGACCCTTTCGTTAGTAAAATTGACTTGACATATAAAATATTTGCCCTTTCAAAATGCCTGTGGTAACAAAGTTGGTATCCCAAAACAGGATAGCAGAGTGGCTCCTGTTGTGAAAACTCCAGTTATGTGAAAACTCCAGTTATGTGAAAACTCCAGTTATGTTTTTAGATAAAGGGGCATTACAGAAAATAGGCGGCACTTTTTTTTACACACAGAATTGTGGGAGTCTGGAACCAACTCCCCAGTAATGTTGTTGAGCTGACACCGTGGGATCCTTCAAGACGCTGCTTGATGAGATTCTGGGTCAAAAAGTTACTAACAACCAAACGAGCAAGATGGGCCAAATGGCCTCCTCTCGTTTGTAACCTTTCTTATGTTCTTATGTTCTTATGTTTTTGAAACTACACTGAAATATAATGCATGTCAATGGCCTTTTTCTATGTTGTTTTAAACACTCCATCAAAGCAGACAATGCCATTAAGATCAACTCTTTTTGTGGCTAAAGAATATTCAGATAACAGACACTGTGTAACAGGAAACACAGGTTTCACGGCACCTTCCTAAAGTACTTCAGTAAATATGATACATTTGAATTTACATGATATGAATCTACATTGATTGCCAGATAGTTTTCTAGATCATACACAATGCAGAGTAATATTCTAATCCATTTAACACCATTTAACACCACTTAACTAACTAAAGTTAGTTGAGCTGACTAAACAATGCTCACAGATTGAGATTGGTCCAGTATTTATTTCTGAGTTTTAAAGAGTACAGTAGGTTATGAAACTGTATGCGAAACTGGTTTCAACCATGTTGGCTCCTGCTGCTCTATACAGTAGTTAACACAACACTGTTTTTATGTTGGAGGCACAATCCTGTAAGTACACCCAGATATTACTTGTATTACTTGTATTGTAACACTTGAAATGTATTTGCTTACGATTGTAAGTCGCCCTGGATAAGGGCGTCTGCTAAGAAATAAATAATAATAATAAATAATAATAATAACAACTTGAGTTGTAGCAACCTGCTTACAAGGCACTCAATTACAACAATCACCCTTGCAAACTATGGCAGCAGAATGTCAAAACACATATATCATTAACTAAGGAGAAGCACAAACTGAAAGCTTTCAGGTATACTGGAACCTTCAGTAGAATCACTAGACAAGTTCCAGACACAGTTATCCTATAATTATTGGACAAATGCAGGGACATAATATAATCAGCACTTTGACTTGATGAGAGAAAATAAAAATATCAAAGCTAATTGATTTTTGATGAGCATAAAGTTAGGTCTATCTATAGCATGTTAAGTTATTCCATTAGTTATTGACAAAGAATCCACAAATTAAATAATTAAAAAATTAAAAGATGTTTAACTACCCTCCAACAAGTATTGGCACAGCTGACTGAATGTAAAAGGACTAGGGGTGGGATATTCATGGCCCCTTGCTTACTAAATATGTTGGTACATATGAACAACACTATGAATGTAGGTCACTATGAGCAACTCAAAGAATGTGGACTAACTTCTTGTAACAGATGTTTGTGCATAGTGATATTCTCTGGGGATGCAAAGAATGTTAGCTTCAAAATAGACCTGTATTCTGACTCTGGTACATGACTTGGGTACTTACTCTAATGTAAGAATGTACAGCATGCATGTTGAGTCTTCATTAGCTTCTCATTTACAAGGTCTTGAAAGATTTGGTTTGAAAGGCTGGTTTAAAACTATAAATCGCAAAAAGATACTCCACTCTAATTAAAATAACCTTCTAACAGCAGATAGATGATAAAATTAATCGAAAATAGAGAGCAACTGGGACATGTCTCTCTCCTCAGCCTGATCACAGACTCATCAATATTTTCTATATTTAAACAAAGGCACTGAGTCAGTCCAGCTGTCAAAACGGCTTAAGTCAGAGGGAATTGCCTGTCCATCTTGTGCACTGGGACACAGAATGTAAAATCAAAACCACTTTGCTTTGAAGTTTATAGGCTTTCAGGGTCATTACTTCGAGATCATGCTTCATCCACACCACTTTATTTGACCAGTTCCATGCTCATGGCGAGTGTTTGTAAAGTAAACAGCAGATGAACCCACATTTACCATTCAAATGCTGAGACCATGATTCTGCCTTAATTTACCTAATTTTAGGGGTTATTTTTACCATTTTATAAAGCAGAGAAAAGATATTTGAGATAATCAAGGTTGCATTAAATATGCTTTTACGGTACTGTATATGGCAATATGCAATTTGTTTGGCTAATTTGAAGTTTTACTTACAAATGGGTTCTAGAAAATCAAATGGTAATTGTCCATGAAAATGTATAGTGTACAGGATACTAGAATAGTTATCTGAACCTAGAATAGTTATCTTTCTTGCTCTTAAAATGACATATCCTTTTAAATACTGTACAAAACAGATTGTGAAAGCTATCACCGTGAAAGCTATCACAATTCTGGACCTAATTGGTGACATTTGGCTGAGGTATATAAGGTCACAGCTTCACCTGTACTAAGTCTTTCTCCACAATATGACTTCTGGCCTTACCTAAGTGCACCGCCTGGCAATCACAACACCTTTGATAAAGTTCAAGAAGCATTGCTGGTCCTGCTTGTTAAAAAAGTCACCTGCTATATAGCATGCTAAAATTCTAAAAGAATAACTGCTTGATTTTCCACAGTGTACCACAAGAAGACAACACCACCTGTATTAATTCAACTTTCAATATACCTCATTTTACACATCATCCAAATAGGCTGAGTGCGACACCAGAGTCAAAATGAAGCTCCATTATTGCTGCCGTGGGGTCCCATTTGAATGGTAACAAGGAAAGAATCTGTTCACCCCCAGTCAGGGTCAAGACAATTATATCCTCAAGACTTTCAACACTCCCAGTGCCTTCCCTAAAGTATCACCTACCAAACATCATGCTGGTGTATAGCGCAAGCGCCTGTCAAGATCTGCACAAGAGAAATGTTCAGATAAGAAGTACTAGTCTGTTCAGCATTACTAAATCAAAAGCAAATTAAGGATATATTTAAACTAATAACAAAAAATAATAATAATAACAAAAAAAACTAAGATCTATATATATATATATTGTAAACGACCGGCACTCACTCAAGTTCGTGCCCCTTTAAAATTACGACCCAGGAACACAGGAATGGAGTTTTCAAGCGCTGACGCGCTAATTTTTAATAAACACAAAAATAAACAAAACACAAAACAAACACCTAACTCCGATTGGAGCACTTACTCACCAGGTATTTCCCTGACTAACTTGCAGGACGGCTAAGCCGTTTACCTGACACACAAACACCAACTGGTTTAATACAGCACTTACGACTGCTCGGAAGCAGAGCACCTTCCTTCTGCCTCCTTCTACTCAGCAGTCCCTGTGCAGACAAGCTGCACGTCTCAAATACCCTGCACCCGACATTAATTTACAATACATATCAGGTGCGGTTGATAATTAAACAATAAACAAATTAACAAAACAATAAAACAATTAAACAAAATGTGCATACGCACATGTTTTCTTCAGGGAGGACACTAACCCCCTCCCTGATGTGTTACAATATATATATATACACTACCGGTCAAAAGTTTTAGAACACCCCCATTTTTCCAGTTTTTATTGAAATTTAAGCAGTTCAAGTCCAGTGAATAACCTGAAATGGTACAAAGGTAAGCGGTAAACTGCCAGAGGTTAAAAAAAAAAGTTTAGGTTACCAAAAACTGAAAAATAATGTACATTTCAGAGTTATACAAAAAGGCCTTTTTCAGGGAACAAGTAATGGGTTAACAGCTTACAGCTGTTCTGCAGCAATGGAAGTAAATTAAGCCTTGAAAGTTGATGCTAACAATTCCTACAGGTGTCCCAACTTTTGTTGATTACTATCAAACCCTCTGTCTGTATAAAAGCAGTGTTGGAACAGACTGTGTTACTACACCCTCTTAAGCATTATTTGGACAGTATTGTACTGCAGGAAGTAGTATATTGCTCTCATAATGGCGAGAAAAAGGCAATTAACAAAGGAAGACAGACAGACCATTATAACCCTTAAAAGTGTAGGTCTTTCCTTTAGAGAAATTGCAAAGAAAGCCAAGGTGTCAGTGAGTACAGTTTCATACACCATCAAAAGGCACTTGGAAACTGGAGGAAACTCTGACAGGAAGAGGTCTGGCAGACCCAAAGCCACAACAGAATCAGAAGGCAAGTTTTTGAGAGTCAACAGCTTGCGTGATAGGCGGCTCACAGGACAACAGCTTCAAGCACAGCTTAACACTGGTTGAAGTAAGCAAGTCTCAGTTTCAACTGTGAAGAGAAGACTTCGAGCTGCAGGTTTGACAGGTCGAGTGGCAGTAAGAAAGCCATTGCTAAGATGGCAAAATAAGAAAAAGAGGCTTGCCTGGGCCATGAAGCACCGCCAGTGGACTACTGAAGACTGGAAGAAGCTTATGGACCGATTAATCAAAATTTGAAATCTTTGGTTCATCACGCAGGGTTTTTGTATGCCGTCGAGTAGGTGAAAGGATGGTTCCTCGGTGTGTGACACCAACTGTCAAACATGGAGGAGGAAGTGTGATGGTCTGGGGCTCTTTTGCTGGATCCAGAGTCGGCTACTTATACAGAGTGAGTGGCACCCTGAACCAAAACTGCTACCACAGCATTTTGCATCGCCATGCAATACCCTTTGGTATACACCTAGTTGGTCAGGGGTTCATCCTACAGCAAGATAATGACCCAAAACATACCTCCAGACTATGTCAGAACTACCTTAGAAGAAAAGAACAAGACGGTAGGCTTCAAATCATGGAATGGCCAGCACAGTCTCCAGACTTAAACCTCATCGAGCTGGTTTGGGATCAACTGGACAGAAGGGTGAAAGCAAAGCAACCTACAAGTGCAACACATTTGTGAGAACTTCTGCAACAGTGTTGGGAAGAACTTTCCGAACAATATTTGATTTCCATTGTAGAAAGAATGCCACGAGTGTGTTCGGCTGTTATATCTGAAAAAGGTGGCTACTTTGAGTCAAAAATTTAGATTACATTTTGTTAAACAAAACGATTCCATGATTTCTTTTTTAGCTCCAATTGTTTATTTGTTCTGTGCTTTAATTTCTGAGTACATTGAGACATTAAACTGCGTAAATTTCAATAAAAACTGGAAAAATGGAGGTGTTCTAAAACTTTTGACCGGTAGTGTGTATATATATATATATATATATATATATATATATATATTTATATATATATATTTATATATATATATATATATATATATATATATATATATATATATATATATATATATATATATATATATATATATACATACATATATACTGCCATGTGCCCCTTGGACCCCTGGCAATCTTGTCCGTCTCTGTGCTTCTGATCATGCTCCTTCCATTATGCACACCCTCAACCTGTCCCCGGTCTCAGGCCTGGTTCCTGCTGCCCTCAAGACTGAACAAGTAACACCAGTGCTCAAAAAATCCTCCCGTGCCCCGGCTGACTTATCCAACTTCCGTCCCCTATTCAATCTTCCTTTTCTCTCCAAAACTCTTGAAAGGGCTGTAGCCAGCCAGCTAACGAAACACCTCACAGATAACAATCTGCTTGAATCTCTGCAGTATGTCTTCCGGCCACATCACAGTACCGAAACTGCTCTCCTCCGGATTGTAAATGATCTCCCGCTCAATGCTGATGCTGATGCTCCCTCTGTCCTTGTCCTCCTTGACCTAACTACTGCTTTTGATACCATAGATCATACCATTCTTCTTGACCATTTTCAGAAATATGCTGGGATCTCTGGAATCCTGTCTCTCCTGGCTGTCCTGTTACCTATATGGATGCATGCAGTCTGTTTTCTATGATGGAAGCAGTGCTGACGCAAACCCGGTCACATGCGGTGTCCGCCAAGGATCTGTTCTCGGGCCTCTTCTCTTTAACATCTACATGCTTCCCTTGGGTCACCTTATCTGCCAACATAACCTCATGTTTCACTCTTATGCTGATGACACCCAGCTCTACCTAAAACAAGACCTTGGATGTCCCTCTACCATGGTTTGGCTCCAAGACATTGAGGCCTGGATGTTTGCCAATTTTCTTCAGCTCAACACCAACAAATCTGAACAACTTCTGGTAGGATCGAAAACTCAACTCAAGAATCTTAATATTGCTGCCTTGAACCTGGGAAACTGTCTGATGCTGCCTTTCCCCACTGTACGAAACCTTGGTGTACTTCTGGATAGTAAACTCTCCTTTGATGTCCAAATCTCCTCTGTAGTCAAATCCTCCTTCTACCACCTCCGAAACATCTCAAAGATCCATCCCTGCCTTTCCCTCCTGGATGCAGAGATACTCTTGTCATGCATTCATCTCCTCTCAAATCGACTACTGCTACTCTTTCTACGGTGGTCTTCCATCACGCGTCATAAACAGACTGCAACTGGTTCAAAATGCTGCTGCTATGATCCTTACCAGATGTAAAAAACATGATCATATTACCCCGTCTTGCCCAACTGCACTGGCTACCTGTTCAGTTCAGGATTACTTTCAAAATTCTCCTTCTTTCCTACAAAGCCCTCCATCACACAGGTCCAGAGTATCTCTCCAACCTGCTGACCCATCCCATATATATATATATATATATATATATATTAATTTATCAAGCGTGGGTTTATGTTTCTAGAAGTACCAGTAAACTTTTTTTCCTACTTCTGTTTTAAAAAGTAAATGCTGCACATTAGCAGCATATTTATAATTGAATATATTACTACTTCCCCCAGTGACCAGACTGTACACTGTGTAACACAGCTTACACATTAAAGCCCACAACCCTGGGTAAAACAACAACTGCTACTAAGTAGACAACATGAAGTCACAACGCTTCTCAAAAGTAACTTACCGGTGGTTCAGGGTCCTTGTTTATTTCGTAGCCATAATAGTCAGGAATTTTGTCCAAGTTCTGCAGGCTGCCTTTCCCTCGCATGCCCTTGTCCGAGTGACAAGAATGGCAAAGTGGTGCGTTGCCCATGGCAGTTAACGTTTAGAGAGGCTGATCCAGTTGGAAAAAGAGCTCCTGCCACTATCGGCAGAACTGTACACTTCCCAGAAACGAGCAATACTTACACCAATCCAAGAGATGGGGGCCACCACATTGGCATACCAATGCTGCTGTTGCCCTGAACCAACCCCTCCTGCCTCGCTGCCTCTGTCTACTGCTGCTTGCTAACCTGACTGAAAAGAATCTGGAAATCCCAGCAACTGCTGCTGCTGAAAACAGAAAACAACCACCCATTACCAATTCAGGCACTGCCCTGGCTATTTTTACACCCACCAGTCCAGCTATGTATGTAAATCGAGGTCCTCTCTCCACTTCAGTGCAGCACACCAAGAGGACAGTCATTTGAAATGCCCCACTCCTAAGGAATGCTATCCCATGGCTGTACTGCACTATTGGGTTACCACCACCACCAGCACCTTCAATCCATACATGCTCCAAACATGATTTACTCTACAAACCTCACTGCTAGTCAACTTGTACAGTACCTGCCCTAGCCATTCACAGCACAACAGTAAAAGCCATGCGTTTTTAAAATCCAAATTTATATTGAAACTAGAGTATAGTTAATAACTGAAGCAAGACTAATCAAATGTTTTTCAGAGGATGGGAAACACATGCTTTACACTTCATGGAAACGAGGACGTTTTTTCTATGTTTTTCATATTTACATTATTAATGGATGTAGTATCTGTACCATCTGTACTGTTTTATAGTCACACTATATCCCATTGCATTGATCTGGCATATGTTAAAAGGCATTAGTCATTCTGCCAGCCATTTGGTGCTATTGATTCATCGGGGTCTGCTCGTGGAAATTACATTTAGTTAATTTACGTTCACTGTGTGGTGGACCTATATTGATTGACAGGGTGTTGTGTCCCCCCCCTCCCCAGGTGCCATTATTTGGACAGCAGTGTGACCTTAGTCAAGTGACGATTCAGGAACATGAGGTTTTGAGAACTAAATTCTCACATAACGTACTGCACAGCTTAATTTTGTATTGAGTTAACTAGAAGCAGACACCCATTCAATGCCTATGGCCTATACTGCAGTCCAGTGCTCTACACACAGGACTGCTCTGCTTCTCCCACATTTTTTCTTAGCTTCTGTATTGAACAATAAGCACTTGTTAGATCTGTAGGAGCCACCTTTAGTGGTTTTAGCAGGTACTTGAAACAGTCAACTTAAAGTAATAGTTTATTTTATTTCTATTTTGATATAAAAAGCTTATTTCTCCCTTGTACATGTTTTACATGAACAAAGTACTGTTGTAAAACTGAGACAAAATTAGTATTGTAATTTGTTTAACAAAATAGGTAAGATTGTTAATATGTAATGATTGAGTCAGATTCATAATTGAAATAGGATTATAGGGCAACTCTTACATGGCAAGCTTGTTTATATTTTTGAGTCTACCTTTCAGAAGGTTGTCTCACACATTTACAATACTATCATTTCTACTTTGCTTTAACCAGTTGCCTATGCTAATTGCTCCCACTGCTTATAATGCTGCTATTCCTTTAATGTATACTGCAGCAAACATGTTTAAGTTCAATGAAGTGTGCCAATAACTGCTTTACATACTGCCTCACGCTCTGTGCCAACTGCAGTTCAAGTCAAAATTGTATTAAAGCTAATGAAAGGTACAAAAGGAAAATCGCTTCATAAGGCTAGCAAGTCCACTGCTAAAAAAATGCTAACGCCATCAATACTGTGCTCACACAAGCCCCGTAAAGCACACAGGAACTATTATCACCTGCCCTGGTATCACACACATTTCACTGATCATTAGTTATGTGCTGCTTCACTGCCCTGCAATAATACTCTGAGATGACAATTTGTTCTGCGGCAGCTGGCAAGAATACACCTACGAGAAAAATCACCATAAAATTGTCAGAAATAGCCAAAGGATTTTTTTTTGTCATACTGCTATACAGATAGCCTTGCTATTGGCTAAAGATGGTTTTGTTTTGAAGAGTTTTAAAGAGTCCTTGAGACACTGCATGTTTATCCTGCAACTGAGTATCAAATATCTCAGTATTGTTTTCTGAACAAACTGTTAAAAGACTGATTACACAAAGGGAATTTGCTCAGCTAATACAATAAACAATCACATTAAGAACCTACTAATTACTGTATGGATAAACAGACTGAAGTAACAGCTATACAGTAGGTAATTCCTGACCATACAAAATATTTCACTGTTATATTGTAACCTAATCAGGTAATTCTTTATTAATTATTCATGTATTCTATGTCCTAGCATGATATTACATAGCAGTACAAAATGCCAGTGTTTGTTTTCAATATAACGTGTTTTCTTTTGTATAGCAGTGGAGGAGCATACTTTTATTTTAATGGCTTCTACTTTGTAATTGGATCGGTAATGTGTTTGACACAGTCATCTGCAAGACTCATCAGCATTTACTGTATGAAACCACTTCTAGTGAAAAGTTTTACATTATTATCAATTGTGGCTAAAACTTTTACTACTATGATGACCGAGATTACTACAATGGCTCTTGCTATATTTTAAATGCTCAACAGGTATATCCCAGCTAAACACATTTGTGTGTTTGTGAATTTGACTTTCTGGCAAGCTTGCTTTTCTTTTGTGATCTGTCAGCCTCTTAAATCATCTGGTAAACACTCCACTCCGGCAAGCACTGAATGAAAAGCCTCCGTTAGTATTCATCCTGTTGGAAGGACAGACATCTGAATACAGTACTTACTATTAGAATAAAATGCTATGCAAACACGCTGTTTCATCCTTCAAATATCATTAAATAGAAATATAGGCTATTTCAGGCTACGATTTAAAAAAACAACATGCTTTCTCATGTGTGTGTCTGATCATCCTCAATGTCATCCCCAATCTTTTGCCTACATTAAACAGTGCTAAGTGGGTGACACGTTGATATTAAGACTCATGCTTTAATCCCAGTTATGCAAAGACAAGTCCATTATAGACTATGGAGGTGTTCCAGCATTATGGGCTTGAAATAGAGTCTACATTGTGGGTTTAATGAGGAGGGAAATGGACAGCTTCTTTTTGTTTTGGAGACGTGCTAATATACATTGTTAAAAACAACACACCACAATGCTGATCTGAGCATTCTGTGTATTCAGACATAAACCTCTCCCAAGACTTGATGCATACATGCCAACAGTCCCTATATGGTCGGGACAGTCCCGATTTCCTAGCAAATGCCCCGCGTCCCGATGCATAGGAAGAAAGTCCCGATATTTAACCATAGGAAAAAAAAAAAAATTCTGCACAGTAGTTAGTGAAAACCACACGCTGTTCTCTTCCTGCGGCTGACACATTTGCTGATCACTAACTTATACAAAGGTAAGAACGCTTCATTATATCTATTTTTACTGTGATGATGGTTGTGTGGTGTTGAGTTGGGGGGGATACGTCTATTATATGATAATGAGTGTTTTTTGCGTATGACCCCTCCTATGTGTATGATGTGTTTGACCAGCCCCTCTCGGACGAGTGTCCCGCTGAACAGTTTCCAAATGTTGGCAAGTAAGCTCGATGTTGTAAACAATATATGTTCAAACAAACTATACTTGATCTAAACCAAACCAAAATCCAGAATGGACTGCTTGGAAGACTTTTTCATGATGTATGCCGTTTGACAAAATGTGTCCTGTGTGGAATTTAAAATGATTCCAAGAAACTAGTGGACAGATATCTGCACGTGGGGCGTGTTTATCATCAGCTATAGAATTTGGGACATCGAGCCTGGGATGTTTTAGTAAATGCCTTGCTCTTCTTGATAGACAGGGGCACATGCAATTCTAGCATGCGTTGAAGCACAGTCATCCTAGTGAACTAAATCTGGTTTCAACAATTCCTGAGACAAATAAACTCCCCCCAAAACAAGCTGTTCCCATAGATCAGTCACAATGCAAGAGCAACAGCGGAACAGATGGAATGACACAGGTTTTGCTTTAAGTAAAAATATCATTACAGAGCAACAAATACAGTTGTTACTGATCCTGGAAATGTACATCATAAAAACTACTTCCATGGATTGGAAACCAGACACGTTTTTATTGCTCCTGCCACAGGTTTTAGGTTTTTAATCTGTTTTTTATTTCAGTGTAGTTTTGCAATAAAACAAATGTAAAAATACTTCAAAAACATTTGGGAAAACAATAATGCCCTGTCATTTGTTGATTGGGTACAACTCTAAGGAGCACAACACTATTACTCACATACCATACCATACCATACCAAACAAAAACAGCAAAAAACTGTGAACACAGTCATTCAGCATATCTCCACTTGTATCACAATGTGTTTTTTTTCTAGGTTGAAGCTTGAATGAATTTGAATTTATTAGTTAGTTTTATTAATTTAACTAGGAAAAATACTCCACAGCAACCATTCATACACAGATGCAAACAGAATAAAACATTAAAATAATTACTCTTTATGCTACAAACTATTACTTATAATAATCGGAACAACCCCCAGAACACAAATGTACATATAATAACTTGCACTAAAAAAAGCCGAATACAATTTACATTTAATTAAAGCCATTCATTTAGATATTTCTGAAGTCTCAGAGATGTTGTCATGACAACTGTGTAGACAGCATCAGTGGTCAGGTTTCCATGGAAAAAGAAAAATAAGTCTCACCTTTTTCTCAAGCTATTTTGGTAGTACCTTTTGGGTAGTGTGGGTTTCCATGTAGTTTTATTTTAGCTAGAGAAATCATCCTTCCAAATGCAAATGACCTAATTAATATTAAAATACAGGAGGGTATATTTAAATGTTTATGTCTGAGTTCCAATTTGGCCTTGCGTGACTACAGATATTATACAGCTTTCTTAAACTGGGTTTCCACAAAGTTTTTAGGTTGGGTTGATGCACAGCAAGTGCAGCCTGCCTCATTTGGCCACCAAAAAAAATGTAATAACAAAAGCAAGGGAAACAAAACAAAAAAGGGTATAAATGAAATAATAAATATGAAAGCCCTACTAAAAGAAAGTGACCTTTTTTATGATATAGTACCTTACAGCTAATGCACCTTTTTTTCACAAGTTTTACTTACATTCTTCTGATGGTTTGTTAAATATTTTAGGAGTTTACCACTGGGGAATATAAAGTACAGTTTTGAAAGAAAATGATATAGTTGCTTCATCCTCGGTATACAGAGTTAGCAAAGAAGTGAAGGCAAAAAAGTGCGTTAATCTCGTGAAGAATAAGTATTTACTGTAATTTAAAGATTCCATTTTAATTTCCTTTTGCTAAAACTAATTCTTACCAGTAATCCTCTGCTTTTGAGTACAACACAAATACCTTTAATCTGTGATGAACCCCATGGCACAGCATTCTTCATTAGTCCTAACACCACATTATTCAGTTATTGAATTCCATGTTATTTGTCAGACAGTATTTGAAAGTTCACGGCCATCCTTATTTTTTAGAACTTCAAAAGCCTGAGCAAAGAGAAAGAAAATCTTCCCCTTCCTTTTTTTTAGCCCTGTATGTGTGGTACAGCGTCTGCATACTGAAAGATGAACTTATTTAGGTGCCAATCATAGTCAGGAGATAGTCAGCCTGTCACCAAGGAAGGCAGAGGTCCAATTGAAATAACAAGGTACTGACTGCAGAACAAAATACTGTACCAAAATACCATAGTCATCATTCTTTTTTTCTGTTATTGAAAACCATCCAATGTTAAAGTGATTTACAGTAATACAGAAATACTAGTTTTGTTATAAATAGGGTCCTTCTGCTGTATGTTTACTTGTTTTATATGCAGAATAATGAACTCACGTGCCATAAGCTACTCGTTTTACCTAAAAAATATATATATATATAAATGAGAGGAAGGCTTTGGTTTGGCTCAGCAAGTGCTATTATAAGCAGTCACATCAACTCAATGAAGAAGGTGCAGGTTAATGAAACATCAAAGTTGAGGGCTAATATACCTGTGGCGTGAAGTGTGTGTGTTTTTTTCTACAGTAATTAGTACCTCAGCAAATAGCACTAAGCTGTCATTGAACTGGTGAAAGCTATTATTTATTGGTTTGGTCGGGTGGGATTGGTTACAACAATTACAGAGAGTTTTGAGTTTTGTTTGTGTGTTAAGTTTTAATATTTGTAAGATGTAACTGTATATTATTAAAACATACTGTATCATTCTAGAGATTTAAGCTCAGCAACAAAACGCTATTCAGTGTCAACTTGGTAGCAGAACGACAAATTCCTGACCCAACATGAAAGAATATTAAAACGAGGATATGAAGTGTTATTGTACTGTAGAGACGTGCACAGTCTTGTCATTTTACTGCTTCATTATAGTTATTTAATTGTTTTCTTTTTGTGAGACATTATGGAGATTATTAATATAAAACAATTATTTTTGCTCCAAGAAAGATATATATAAATAAATACATTCTAATTAATAGATAATGAATTATCTTATATTCTGGAACATAATTGTGGAAGCAGGTACATGTTACAATATGACAACTAAATAAAAGTATACACCCTACTGATACACTATGCCCTTGGCTTAAATAAAGAACAAAACTGATTAAGCATGTTGGATTTCTAACAGTGCTGGAGGGCAAGCTGTCATCAATTTGTCATATTTCTATTACTTTTGTATACTGTGTCCAAGGCCCTGGGGTCACAGAGGAGGTTGTAGAGGTCACAAGAACCACAGCTAGCCACGTAATGTGATTCCTAATGTGTTTTAGAAGTGGGTTCCAGCATACAGTACAGTGCTGTCTTAATAATATCAGTACACCAGGTCTGAATGATGTAATATCGAGAGGTTCCAACTGCATTTAACCTTTTCAAGCTCTGAAGATTATTTAAAAAAAAAGCTGATACAGTATATACTGTAAAATAAATGATTTACACTGACCAACAGCCATTATGAAATTTCAGTTGTGACCTGTTATCTACCCAGTGATAATATACTGTATATGTGTAAAGGAAAGAGGAAGATTGAAAATAAAATCAACATTATTCTGGTGAACAAATGAAAACTCGCCAATGATGCACTCCATTTTACAACCTGTGCTGCAGCACATTTTTTGCCAAACACACAGCAGTATAAGTGTTGTCTCCAGTTACTAGTATTAAAACTATACACATACACTAAATTTCAAACCTTTTAGAACTTGAGGTTTGAAATATCAGAGGGCTATTTGGGTGTATTTGTGTGTTTGTTTTTTAAGAATGTTTCGTATTTTTGAAGATTTTAACATGTGCTTGTATTAACTTTTAACCAAGTGCACCAGTTCTATTTATGTGGTATCTTGTTTGGGTAGCAATAATCGATTATTGTTATATCATCAATCATTAAAGTATTGATCATTTCAGATTGTTCATTAATTAATTATAAGTTTGTATCACATCATGGTTCTGTGGTACTGACATTAACTCCCAGTATATATTGATTCATACCGTTGTGATATAAAAATATAAAAATACGTTACCTCTGAGGGATTCAGGTTTGTGCTTTATCTTTTTTACAAGTCTGCAGTGGGTGTTCATCACACTAGCTTAACATCTCCAAACCTGAGATTCAGTTAGCTAGCTGCACTCAGACATTCAGCTGTGCTTTGCAAAGGATATCTTTCCTTTAATTATTTATGCATTTGTTCTGCACTACAAGAAAACAGAGGCCCTTTGAAATTGAAAATATATAAAAGCAGTAAAAGACTCTCACTAAGAAAAGAAAAATTGAAATCTGCATTACTGTGGTAAACTGAGCAAAGAGCTTAACAAGGGCAAGCTGATTGTGCACACTATAGATTAACAGTCTAACAACAGGTGTTGAACATAAGAGCATTTCTACAACATGCTCCACGTAAGCTGGGACGAAGATAATAAAAACCCATACAAAATTAATTATAGCATGCAACCTAGGAGAAGCAGAGTACAACTGATTTCATGCTTTGAAGCAAATCAGTCATACAATTGTTGTTATACTTTCAATAGCAATCCGCTCCCTGCGTGACAGATGAGTGGTACAGTAAGTAAGGCGCATTAACCTCACCCTTAGTGTCATTAAGCAGTGGCTGTGCTGTGTGGATGGTGGATTAGTTTCACAATGGTCAAAGTCAGGTATTCAGTAGACACAAGAATGTGTTCAGTGCTTATACAACAGATTGCTCCCCAGTTTGGAAGTAAGCATTGACATCTGGCAGGCAAACTGATTAAAATAGCAGTAAGCAATCTTGTTTCAAAACACTGCCTAACCTTCTCATAAACCCTCAAAACAAATTAACCTACAGCACTTTACAGGTATTGAAGTTAACCTTAGGGATGAGTTAATAGGATTGTTAGGATTGCACTTATTGTCCAACTGTAGGTAATAAAACAAATAATTAGCAACAGTTTGTTTAAATCAAGCTGTATTAAATCTTTCTCCTTCAATATAACACCCATTACATATGTGACAGGTTTTTTTTATTAAATTTAAAGCACACTGACTGATTAATACAGTACAACATGAATGTTTACAGTTAGGTTATCAGAAAGACTGATCATGTTACTAAAGCCCTACAATTATTCTTGTACCAAGTGTGTACTTTTAGACTATTTTAATTAACAATTATAGGTACAATGCTTATCAAACATGTATTCATGTTAATACTACAAATTTACCATGAGCATTGTTTGCCATGCCTTAGTGCTTTACTATTATTACCTTTACAATGCTGTACTACACGTAGGCATGCAATTTCAAAACTTGTGGGTTTATGTTCTCTCTCCATTGTCCTGAGAATATGATGTAGAACGCACATATCAACCATATTCCTCAAGCTATAAGAAATGGTACGGCTAAAAAGGGTACGTAAATTGCCTTCTCATAGTAAAAAGATGTGCAAATTTTTTTTTTTTTTTTTTAAACAATTTCGAAAACCATACCATGAGACTTCACTTCAGGAGTGAATATCCCATTTGTGACAAAACCTTGCTCAACTTTCAACTATAACTGAAGGCTGTACCAAGCAACTCTTTATTAACAACTAAGATAAAATAGCCCTATTAAGCTTCTTTGAACAAATAAAATAAAATAAGGGGTTTAGAGAAGTTTGCAGGTTGCTGCTAAAATGATAGTGCTTTTTAATGTATAAATACTTAAAGCTACTATAATGTTAAAAGAATCCCTTTACAAAAAAAAAAAATCCTTTTGCAAAGCACACGAAGATATTTTTTATCCTTTACACTTTTTTCATGTTTAGTGATAGGATAGCTGGTTTTTTTAAGCTTAGACTTGTCAGTACCTTAGCAGTAAGATATACTGAGCATCAAAAGAAACTTATCACTATTATGACACATTTATTTTTGGAAAAAAATAAGGTATATAAATGATGGACATTGACTAAATGTTTTTGGTTTCTTTTTAATTACTCGATCATTCATCCTTGACCATGACACGCTTGAGTGACTATGACTGAAGCATATGCACTTAATCACCTAATTAGTGAGACAGTTGATTGGACGTTGATCAGAGTGATTTCAGCTGTTGAATTGCAAGCTTGAATAAAAGCAATAAAGAAAAATCACAGAAAAACACCAATATGCCACGTCTGTCAAGAGAGCAGCGCCTTCATGCAATCGGCATATTGGAGGCTGGACTAGGGCAGCGTACTGTGGCTCGCCGTCTTGGACGCTCACAGCCAGCAATTTCAAACCTGGCGAGACAGTATAACCAGACACACTCTGTCAATGACAGGCCATGAACTGGGAGACCAAGAGTCACAACACCTTCCCAAGATCGACAGATCATTATGCAGCATCTTCGTGATCGTTTTCGCACTGCTAGTCTAACAGCATCTGATACTGCAGGTCGTATCAATCCACACATCAGCAGTTCAACTGTAAGAAGCCGGTTACACAGTCATCATCTACAGGCCAAACGACCATACAGGGGTCCGGTGCTCAGCAATGTGCACCATCGCAACAGGATGAGGTGGTGCCAACAACACCTTAGGTGGACTCACCTTCAGTGGAGCCAGGTTCTCGTCAGTAACGAATCGAGATTCTGCATAGACTGCCCTGATGGACATCAGCGACTATGGCGCAGTGGTGAACGATACGCTAATTGTTGTGTACGAGAGACCAATATGACAGCTTGGCATTCAAATACAAGCACGTGATGCAAGCGCATTCTGTCTCAAAGGGATTGTTGCCTGGCCCTGATTGGATAGCAGATTCCCCAACCTGCTCAGCATTGACTGGCTGGGCGCTGTCAGTGCACCACTAAACGCGCTTGCACTGGGTTTTTAATTTCATCAGAATCACACTTTTAGAGAAGCCACTCACTGCAGGGCAGACGCGATTGACTTTAACCACTCTGAGCTCACTACTTTCTCAAAAATAAAAAATAAAACAGTCCTTGTCAGCTGTCCAGTTTGTTTACATTCCCCAAAGTAGCTGTAGGCATTTAAAGCTACTGAGGCCCTTTGTAAACAGTGTGTTGTAACATTTAACATGGAATAATACCAACTTTAACATGGAATAATAGCGACTTTAACATGGAATAATACCTACTTTTTGGATTGCATAAACTACATAAAAACACAATTTTAAGGTTACACATTAACAAATGTATAGTATAAATTGACAATAAATACAATCCACACATATGCAGCAATTATATAAAAAAAAAGTATTTTACTATATTAATTTTTTGCCACAGAAATGTATTTCTATTAAAACACTAAGCTCTTGAGTTGCATCTGAATAATTAACCTCAGTTAGTGGATCCATTTACTACGACTTCAAAACATTTGTTTCTATTAAACTATGACATGGAGTGGAATTTAATTACATTCCTGAGTACATTCAAAAGCCACAGATTTTTCAAATGTCCTGTTTTACCACTGCAAACAATGAATATATCTCCTACACTGCAGTTCATTGGAAGTCACTCTGTATTTCGCTTGGAAGTAACCTTGACTTATCCACACTGTTCCTATAGTCATAGTACAACTCAAAATATAAATGTTTTTTATTAAAAAATGCGGTATTTAGTTTGAACTGATGCCTGTAAAAAACAAAATTATTATATAATACAGCATATAGCATAGGGTGCGTTAAGTATCCATTGGTCATTTCTAAGCAAATATTGTACCACTTGTATGGAAGAAAATAACTGTTTAAATAATTTAATTCCAGCTGAATGTACAGTAAAACAATAAACTGTCAACAACCTACAGTACATGTATGCTTGATGTGCACATGCTAAACTATGGACCACTAAACTTAGAAAGAATTACTCTAAATATACATATTTTATTGTAAAATTGAAAGTGGTTGTGGGTCATTGCAGCAGCTGTAGTGTAACTGCATCTTGTTGTTGACTGGATTTCTCATAAACCAGTCTGCTAGGGCATTATCAAAGTAGTAACCATCATCTAAACCATTAAATTGAGCCTTCTTAAATGCAGTTATGTTCTGCAAGGGTTTAGAAATGCAAAGTCATAACCTCAAGTAATCTCAGGTAAACTGCACCATTATTTTTTTACAGTAATATGCGTCACTCAGGCAACACTGCAACACTTTGTATTTCAACATAATAACTTACAATGCCGAACACATACCGTTTACATTTATACTCTTCTCGCCTGTGGTTTGTATGATATGAATTATAGGATACAAAAACAGATCTGTTACTTTTATTTTTTTTAATTGTGTGAAGGCAAACTTGACTTTATGTGATGGTAGTTTAACAGCAGAAATGGAAGATGGATAGTCAATAGAAAAACATCACAAAACTCCAGTCCCAAAGGGAAACCTGTTTTAGCCATTAACTATGTAAATTTAGTACACTGCCTGTTTCTAATAGGATTCTAATGTAAAAAATAAATGCAGGGCTGTGCTATAATTTCAAACCTCTAATACATACTGAAGGGCACTTTCAAAGTATGCTTTTAGATGAGCAACATACATTTCCCAGCCCACACATTGCATCTCATTGCAGGATCCAGCATTTTTTCTGTTGTTAACATGGTATTTCTACACTTCCATTCCAGGGTGTATGTGAGCATTCAAAACTAACTAAAATCAAAGCCATCTGTTTGTTTGTTTTTTAAGCTTTTGTTAACAGCATTTTCATGGAACAAGTCGACACTAAAAAGCACTGCATGGAGAAAACGGATGGAATTGTTAATCTCCAACACAGCTGGCAAGAGAATGAGAGTAATGCTGTTTTTTCCATCCTTGACTTGCAAATCTGCAGTTGTTTCTATATTATTCACAAGCTTAAAGACACCATTTGCAGCATTTGATTTACTGATATTAATAGCTAACAAACCAAACCAGATTAAGAAAGAGTAGTGTTATTTAACTGTAATGCTTTCAGTTCCATGCTACAGAATGCATGAGTTTACAGTTTACCAATACAAAAATTAATTTAGCATGAATGTTATGCAGATACAGGGTGTAGCCCCCTGTGGAAGCATAAAGCTAATTTACAGTGAAAAGTACTGGAAGAGATGAGGAACGGATAAGGGCAACATGTAAAGAATGTGCCTCTGCACATGATCGTGCAGCACCAACTGGTACGTTTCATGGACCTCGGATGAAGCAGATGCCTGGGTTAGAGGACAAGAAACACTGATGCCATCTTGGTGCCCTGCCCAATTGGAGCCACTGGCACGAGTAAATAATGGGCAGCATAGCAGTCAAAATGCACAGTTATGAGTATAAGACAAATGATGTATGTTGATGAAGGTGCTGAATGATGAAAAAGAATGGAAATGTGTTCTCAGTGTCAGTAGTACTGTTGCTGAAGGTGGTGGTGAAGATAGGGTTTAGAAGGGGTTTCTCATACCTTGCGTTTCCGTTCAGCTCGCTCCCTGGAGCGCCTTCTCCTCTCCTTGGCTTTCTCGGTTTTTAAATCTGGTGGGGGCTCAAGATCTCTGGCTTTTTTAAGGTGAGAAGCAGCGTGAGCCATGGTCCTGTAGCAGAGGACTTAAGAACATTCACTTTGCAAGCAGGACAGTACAATCCAGGTGACTTTTGCAGAGGGCACTGGCCGGGAGCCAGGATTTTCACAGTTGCAGAACTGACAGCGGTGCTTTTCCCACTCAAACTCAGCAGACCAAACCTCTTGCAGAATATCCCACCTCTTGTGAATGATGCACCAGAAGGAGTAGGGAGGAGGGGGGGGGAGGGGGTCTAATGCCCACAAATGCAGGTGAAGCCAGGAAGCAGAAGACTGACAGATTCTCCTCACAACTGCAGAGACACCAGATGTTGAAGTGAAAGCTTTAGGTTTGGGAGACAGCCATCCTTAAAACCACACGTCCCCCATATTGAATAAAAATGGCCTTTTGGGACCCAGAGAAGAGGGAGCCTGTGTCCTCTGACTAGAGCAAGGAAGGAGCCACACGTACAGAAAAAACAGGGGGAGTGGGGGAGGAAAGAAAGCTCCTTACAGATCTCCAGCTGTACCTCAGCACAAGGAAAATGAGGAGAAAAATGGTGCAGTCTGACTTAATGACTTGCTGCTTCTGCTGCCTCTGCCAGAACACATGAACATTTTTTCCCCTTCGGTGAAAAAAAGAAATAATAATACGCCCAAGCCGGTAAGCAGAAGGTCCTGATTCCTAAATACCAGTTCCTAGCCCATTACACTCGAAAGCAGTAATTTCATCATTGTGTAAGGGTGAATGTTTCTGGAATGCCTGCAATGTTTCAAATCCTCTCTGTGTGGATTTGTGCGTGCGTGTGTGTTATTTTTTTATTTTTTTATTTTTTTACCTCAGATGTGATTAAGAGGTTTCACATTAAGAGGCAGCTATAGCTAACCGTAGCTGGGAGCTACATTATACAGAATGTTATGTATGAGTGCTTGCCTGTATCACCCAGCTGGACCCAGTACTGACTGGAATCCTTTATCAGACGTGCTGCTGCTACTAACTGCTGAATCATGACATTAGCATTCAGTACAGGAGGGAAAAGAAATGGCACTCCCACAGACTGACTAGCCCATCTCCTTCCAATAAATCAGTCAGAAACCATTATCAATAATGGATGGGGGAGAAAAAAAACAAGCGAGCAGCATCAGTAATCCCAACGATTGCATACCCCCCATTAAAGAATGCTGCTGTAATGCTGGACCCCAGCTGTACAGTTCTAACCCTGTAGTGTTAATGCCTTCAGGGTATCCCCATTGTAGAGAAGGTCCTGCTTCCTAAAGCAAATACAATACTGTCAAGATGCAACAATACAGAACTAATGTGATGAATATGTTTTATAAAACTCATCTCATCTGATACAGTTGTTGGACAAAATAACCAAGGAACCACTGTAACAGATGTTGGCACTACTAAATTCTGCCAAACAAAATCACTAAAACAGGAACCTTACTTCTTCTCTTTATCTGTGTATAAGTAAATAATCAAAATATGACAAAAGAAAAACAGTAATAATACGTTAAAGGAGTAAAAACCAAGGCAATAACATGTTTTTCCTTACATCTCATTAGCATAACATCTTTCTCACAAGTCCCTTTTGTTTTACTGTATCTTTTTTTCTCTTTTGACTAGGTTCACTTCCTGTGTTACAGACAGTATGACCCCACCTGATCCTTATATGGAGGATATCATGTCTAGAGGAAACAACAGACTGGGGGACTAGGTGGTACCTGTAAATAATATATGACAGAATAAATGGGCTTATCCAGAATGAAGCCTGGAAATAAGGGTCTTGTGATGCAAATAATATACAATAATTTTTGTCTAAAGCCATGGTTATTAGCTGGCTCTTAATTTATTTGGTATATAGTTTTGCTGTTTGCCCTGCTTATTGGGCTTTAATAATTATTATTTTACCCTTATGGTCAGCTTTTTGTAAAATGCCACTCCTGTAGTGAATTTTGAGACAATCCAGGTACCTTATGGTCTTCTAAACCTTTCAGCTGGTAGTGTGAAAGACAGTTTGGTAGGTAATAAATAGATATGCAATTCAGAAATATTTTCTTAAAAGGGTGGAGTCAATCAGATGGGTTGGAAAACATGAATATCACCACGGGTAAACTCAGGGGAAAAAAAGATATAACCATGGGTAAAAAAAAAAGCATACAGTACTTACTATAATGTCACAATTAATGTAAAAATAAAATACTTGGCGATAGCTTTCTGACAATCAATTACAGCATCATTAAATGTATATGAATTTCAAGGATTTCACAGCAGGTGGTACAGTATTAAATGCTATTACTGTTTCTCAGCTAGTACAACTCCAAATTGTAATTTTAATTCAGTCAGGAAAACGTTATACATATTTTCATTACATCTTTGGCCTCGCCCTTTGAGGTACCCCTGCCCATAATTTAGTTTGCTGATACTGTAGGGAAGCCATGGGCAAGGGGGCAGGATAGATGCCCTCCCCCTAAGACGAAGCCAAAAAATGTGTAGGCTGGGGAGAAGGAACTCTGACACACAAAAGGGATGAATGGATTGAGGTAAGATATAATGCCCTTTCTAGCTGATCATTGGATGCGTTGTTAATCGAATGATGAATGAGATACTAGCCATTTGACTGACCAATGTCTGATAATGGAAGCGCCTAATATACCTGATGTTTGCGATTTTAATCTAGTTTAAAAGCTAGTTCCCTGCCTGAACCACCGCTTTGCTGAATATACAAGCTTTGCCTGGTAGCCTTTAAACATATGCACAGTACACATGTTCTGCATATTTTTGTTATCAGTATCATGATTCAAGGAAGACCAATATCCTGTCACCCATCCACCCATCCACTGTGTCAGCTTGGTAGCAGGATAGGTCACCAGTTGGTGCAACAGCTGTCAGTGTTTTTATCAGTCAGCAGCTTCTCATCTTTGTGAATAAGTCCCAGCAAAGCACTAGTCATTAGAGTAATGTGATTATGTCATGTGATCAGTACTTCCCTAACATTACTTACAACCCCACTGCTTTCCAGTAACAGAATGTCTCAGACTCATGCTAACTTGATGGGTGGTAAGAGAGATAGTTATTCCAGAACCCTTGCAAAAATGTAGCAAAGTTTGTATGCATCTGAACTAATTCTGATGAGGTCAACCAGTAACCAAGGTAGGTAACATAAGGTATACATTAATGACCAAGAATTTAAATAACACACTACAGGTGTCAGTACCATGGTAAAGTAGGTCGCCATAGCCTACACTCAGAACATGTTGATTAGTATCTCATAACTGAGGCACGTGCAAAGTTTAATCCCAGTGACCTATATGTGGAGTAAGAAATGTATGTTCATGCATATTGCTAACAACAACAACAGAAATTATGTCAAAATGAAACAGCTACCCTGTGCAAGTTATGTACTGTATGCCATGTGGCTGTTGGAACAGAAAGTCTGGGAAGTACTGTTACATTTAAAACATATGGTAAGAAACATTACAGTACTTCCCAGCTCTTCAGTTCCAACTGCAACATTGCATACAAAACTTGCACAGGGACTAGGGGTTACATTTTGACACCATTTCTGTTTTTCAAAGTAGAACTTCCATACAACAGTTGGTTGGAGGAGTGTTTTCAGAGACTGCATGCTATCACTTACAAATATGTTGCCATTGTTTTTGGAGGATTGTGTCTTTCGTTTTTTGTGTTATACTTTTTTAACTGCATGCAAAGTTTTAAGTGTTTTGCACTTCAGGGTCACCGTACCAAACTGACCAGAGGCCAGAACTGTAGGTCACTATGACCAAAATTCTGATACTCCCAAGAACTTGCCCTAAGCAGTGTTTCACGTTTTGTTGGCACCTGAGCGTACTCCATGACGCTTTCAAATTAGACTTAGAATCTACACAAACTATTCCACAATGATAAAGTTAAAAAATGCATATATAAATAAGATTTACAGAGAAAAACAGATTAATCTCAGTTGCATAAGTATTCAACCCCTTTGTTACTGCAGCCCTAAATCAGCTCAGGTGCAAATGATTTGTATGAAAGGTCACAACATTTGTGAAATGGCTTCAGCCTGTGTGTACTCAAAGTGGTTTAACTTGTAGATAATTTCCCTCAGGTATATAAAGACTTTCAAACTGCAACTCACGTAGTGATCCAACAAAGCAACCATGAAGACCAAGGAGCTTTCGGAACAAGTCAGGGATAAAATAGTAGAGAGGCACAGAGCAGGAGAAGGGTACAAGAACATTTCAAAGGCGCTGATTATCCCTCTCAGCACAGTGAAGTCCATCATTAAGAAGTGGAAGATGCATCATACCACCCAGACACTACCCAGATCAGGTCACCCTCCCAAACTGAGCAGCTGGGCAAGCAGGAAACTAGTTCAGGATGTCACTGAAGCCAACAATGACTTTGAGAGATCTGCAGAGTTCTGTGTAGGAGATGGAAGCCATTACTCAAAAATCCTCATCTTAAAGCACGTATGGAGTTTGCGAAAAAGCATGTAGATGATACTGCAGACATGTGGAAAAAGGTTTTGTGGTCAGACGAGACAAAAATTTAACTTTTCGGTCTAAATTCCAAGTGGCGCAAGCATGGTGGTGGCAGCATCATGTTTTGGGGATGCTTCTCTTCAGCAGGGACTGGGAAGCTTGTCAGGATAGAGGGGAGAATGGATGGTGCAAAGTACAGGTGAATCCTTGAGGAAAATCCAAGACTCTGAAACTAGGGAGGAAATTCACATTTCAGCAGGGCAATGACCCAAAGCACAAAGCCAAAGCCACACTGGAGTGGTTGAACAAGAAGAGAATTAATGTTCTTGAGTGACCCAGTCAAAGTCCTGACTTGAATCCAATCGAAAATGTATGGCGAGACTTGAAGATTGCAGTCCATTGACAATCTCCAACAAACTTATCAGAACCGGAGCAATTTTCCCATGAAGAATGGGCATTTCACCATCCTACTGTGCAAAGCTAGTAGAGACCTATCCAAAAGGATTCATAGCAGTAATTGCTGCAAAAGGTGCTTCTACCAAGTACTGACTTAAGGGTCTTGCAACCAGTACATTTCATTTTGTACATTTTCTTTGCAGGTTTTGCTGACATTTAACCTCCTCCTCATATAACAGTGTTCAGTTTAACCACTACAGCTTTGAATAAAAAAAGTTTGTTTGAAAAACTGTGCATACATTATTTGTAATTCAGCAAAATGTGACATTATTGGTAGGGGAATACTTCTGCAAACCACTGTATATGCATGTGTGAGAGGGTGTATGGCAGTGTGGTAGTGTGGCAGACTGAAAGCACAGTTGGTAATGGTAAACTGGGATACCCTCAGGCTTGCTACTAGCAATGGTATCCCCTTGAGGTACTGTACGTGCAGACATGATAGTTCATAATCCAAAGGAGAAATCAAAACAGAAAGCAAAACACTAAAACTACAAAGAGAAGTGCTGCTATAAGCAGGGTACTTCCGCTAATCTGCGAGGCACGACATTAACTGACGATCTCTCATTCCCTCACCACTGGAATGGGATTGCCCCTGGGACTGTACTTTTCCAGTATGAATATGTAAACCAAAACAAATCGAGCAGCTGCCTTGTCTTGTTCTTTACTGCCGCCTGCTTTATCAGGCACAGGCAGCCTTCTCTTTTACTCGGTCCATACACTGTCTTTGTTTATTCCAGCTCTCCGGTCAGAGCTTCCACTGTCTTGTATCTTGCAAGGGCTAACCAAAGGAATAGGAGAGAATCATTTTTATGTGATCGACCGTCCCCATCGGATCACACATGCGCCTGATAGCCAGCGCAGATCTCACCTGTCACAGCAACAAAGGAATTATGGCCTCCCTGCCAATAGACAAGTCCTAGCTCCCCATACTGTCACTGCGAAAGCTTGTAGTTAAACAAGTGCTGAGTGTTGCATCAATCCATCCCCTAACGCTAATTATATTCTGGTTAAATTCTGCAACACTGTTGTGTAAATACAGCACCCGCTATTGCCAGTCAGATTTACGTAACAGAGGCATCTCAATATCCTTGCAAAGCACTTTATATGTGAAAGATTACAGAATTATAACAGCCCAAGGGCAATTCACTAACCCCAGGGTTTCCAACCGGGGGTACCCTGGGGTACTTCTAGAGGTCATAGGGGGTACACAGGACAACCTACAAATAAAAGTAAAAGAAAATAATGATCTTAAATCAATAAATATATATTTTTTGTTTAGCAGATCAAAGGTTACAGTATGACTATAGTTTGAAAATTATCCTCCACCTATACACATGCATTATTTCATTTGCACAGATTTCCACTCTGATATTAGGTATGGCTGCATTTGTTTTCTGTGTTTTCTGAGTACATCCAAAGCGACAGAAAGTTATACCGAGCCCATTTGGAAAATGTTATGCTGTCTTTAATAAAAAGTGTATCATTGTTTGTTATTATAGTTTTATCTTGAGGTTAATGTTTTTGATATTGTAAACATTTTAAATGCCAATCATAATTATGCCGAGATAAGCATGAGATAATGTGATAAACATTTTTAAACATTATTTTTGTTATAATGTTATAATGTATTCATAATAACTTTGCCGAATAGAAAGCGAATTTGTGTTTTAAAAAAAGGTTGAAAACCACTGGTCTAACCCACACTGTATGCTAAGTAAAATCAATGTTGTCTGTGGTTACTTTAAACTGTTCATGTTAAAAAAAAAACATGAAAAAGCTTTACATGCAAAATCTCCATGGTTTTGAAATTGTTAATATTAATTTTTTTCAATTAGAAAGCTTCCGCATTACGGTACTGCTGACGAGCATCAGTCTTACAGGAAATTATGTTATTATGTTAACCAATGATGAATCTTCATACACAAATTACTGAATTCATGTCAAAAATGTTGAAAAAACAGGGCAGGCAGATATATTGTTCAGAAGTGCACTTACTCTTTCTTCTGATGAATTGTAGTAGATAAATGCAGCATAATAATAGCAGAGGGATTTCTAAATTATTTTAAATTTAAATTCAAGTTCTGGGCCTGATAAACTAGATCCATATGGTACAGCATCAGTATGTGCCTGCAGCTGGAACCCCTAAGAAAAAGTACAGTCTTAATACTGATGCACCAATACATAGTAACAATACCCAATATATGTTTTTTTAATGTTTTTTTTTTTTTTTTTTTTTTTACAAATACAGAACCAGGAGAAAAAAATGAAGTGCACTTCCTAAGATTGACTTTAAAGGGTACTATTGTAACTGGCTAATGAACAAGCAAACATAGTATGACTGAAGCATAAGCACTTAATAACCTAATTAGTGAGACAGTTGATTGGACACTGGATATGGAGTGATTTCAGCTGTCGAAATGCAAGCTTGAATAAAAGCAATAAAAAAAAAAAAAAAAAAAAAAAAAAATCACAGAAAAACACCAAAATGCCACATCTGTCAAGATAGCAGCGCCTTCATGCAATCGGCATGTTGGAGGCTGGACTAGGGCAGCGCACTGTGGCTCGCCGTCTTGGGTGCTCACAGCCAGCAATTTCAAACCTGGTGAGATAGTATAACCAGACACACTCCGTCAATGACAGGCCACGAACTGGGAGACCAAGAGTCACACCTGCCCAAGATCGACAGATCATTTTACAGCATCTTCATGATGTCAATTGTTAATCAGCACAATAAAAAGTCACTACACCTGCTCTAAAACAGTTGAGTTTGTCATTTTTCGATCACATCTAGTGAATTTTATCCAAATATAAGGGATAGGTTTCTTTTGCTGCTAAGTATAAAATTGTGACAAAATCAAGACGTTAAAGGACTGTTTTATTCGCAATATTTCTTTATCTGTTTATTAGCCCAAAATATGTGTTCTTAATCATAATGTATTACTGTTTCAGCATTCATGTCCATTTGCATGCTTAAGAAAGTCACCAGCACAGTTGATCTTTGGGGCAGTCTCTGAGCAAGCCTAAACAAGTTGGTCATCTGTAATGAGGCCAACATAAAAACAAACTCCCAGTTTAAGAGGGGAAGAAATCACCAGTATGACGTCAATGGAAAAGATATATAAGGCATGATTATTAATTAAAGTTAAAGTTTTCATCTCCTTTCAAAGTTATGTGACGAAATTAGACGGGCTATAAACCACCACAAATAACTTCAGTGGTAGAGTGTTGAAAGCAATGACAATCTCTCTTTAATCTTTACTGGTATTCATTAATTCATCAAAATAATGTAGTTAAAAAGATACTAATTTAGTGTCCCAAGATATTTCAGTTTTTCCATTATAGAGAACATGTCATTTTAAAACTTTGCTACAACAGAATTTAGCTGTGCCAGATCTGTTTCTATGGCAACATGTAGAAGAGATACTGTATATATTGTTGCATCTGTTGTGAGGAAAAGAGGTGAAAGCACATTCTACACTGGTCAAGTTGCTATTGCAATCAGGCCTCCCACTGCCATATGGTGCAGAAGACAATGGAAATAATATTATTATATGTATAAATATAAAAATCCTGAACTGTTTCTATGTCTCGTTGCCAAATGTTGCTTTTCCCACAATGCTCTATTTTGTAGTTTTATTTTTATTTTAGTTTACTGTAAGTCCCTACATTTTTTCGGATCACAAACAAATGCTTGAGGCTTATTACAAAAATAAAATAAAATTGTGTGCCGCCTGCACACAGCAATTTTCATAGTAGGACGGCAATGGAAAAGTATCAGGAAATCACTTCTATCTTTAAGTGACCCAATCCATTGTCCATGTATTACAGTACATAGAATATCAGTTTGCAATGACTATGAAACAATCACTCCACCTAGTGGTGAAATCAGACTTCACTGAAAAACCTGACTCAACAGTATCAAGATCCTGCACGTTGTTCATTTGTTGATGCTCCAATTAAAACAGAAACTGTCAAGCAATTCCCAAAAAAGTAAACTTCAATTATTTATTTTTTTGCACAATAAATGGTTCACAAGAAAAGCAATGTTTTAAAATGAAACAGTTCCAAGTGTAATGAAATTATCAAGCAGTCTCTGTTGTTCAGTGTTGACAATGCAGCAGCAGTGTAGCAAGGCACATACAGTATATGTCAACTGACCAATAGATGTCAGAAGAGAGCCATGAGCCATGATCAGAAACACTTCAGCAGTACAGAATGCTTCACCATTTCTATAGATTAAATAACCCTGCCTTTACCATCTGTTGCCACTATATCGGTACTGTATATTTATTAACAGTTTTTTTAAATTAGTTTTACTGATATGAAAATTTGCATTCAGCATCTGGGATTATATTTTATTTATTTGAGGTTGTTGAAAAGATTTAAGAAGATTAGAAAGACAGTCCACAAGTTCGAAGCAATCATAAATGTTACACTGCTAAGATAATTGGCGAGAGCATAGGGAGATATGGCACAATGAATTTGAACAAGTGGGTGCTGTTAATTGCTTTCAAAGTGGTCCTTTTGTGAATTTTAATAAAAATATTGCATCAGTTCCAGAACAAGCTTGATAAACAATCAAAGCTCATTCCTGTGGAGGCCCTGTCTGCTCTACAGACCACGCCGACAGAATGATGACGGATCTGCCCATGAAGCCATCGTGTTTAATCCCAAAATCCAACCTAATAGCACGTCCAGATGGCTTTGCATTTCGAGCAGAGCCCCATAGAATAATGTAATCATAATGCCGCAAAATCAAACTTGTAGACTGACTGAAGAAAAAAATAGATGCAATTATTTCATGGACTGAAGGCATGATGACTATTTCGGTATTTAATCCCTAGGGCTTTCATTTAGTTCGTACATTTTAAGAATTATCATGTATTTATGCCATGGTGCACTACGGTAAAAGCCTATCAAAGTGTGTGCAAAACGCAGACCAAACAGAATAGGATAATTTATTGTAGTTAACAGAACCATTATACCAACATTATACATTTTAGACCGAATATTCTCAGTAGATGTTGTTCTGTTTTTTGGGCTGGGATTCAAACCAGATCATGACCCCGCCCAGCAAGTGGATCACTTTTATTGGTAACGATGAGGTCACTGGTGTTTGCATGCTGTGGTGTCATTTTCACAGATTTCCCATCTCCTGCTATTCATCTGTCTGCAGAGCTTAAAGAACTGGTGAGCCAACTGACAACAACCCATGTAATCAACTTCATTAAAGACACTATGTCCGTAAAGATATTCAAAATATAACACATTACATTCTATTTCAGATTATTATTCTGTTGTCTTTTTTTTTACTGTATTCAAGTCCACTTTTATTTCTAATTACAAAAAGCCCAGTAATATAGTATTAGATGCTGATGTAATAGAACAATAAAAAGGATACTAATATGCAACAGCAAGAAGTTCATAAATACATATACTGTTACAGACTAGGAAGAAAGCACTCTATATTATATTTCAAACTAAATCAACACTATGCATACTATCCAAAGTAAACCAATAACAGTCAACATGCTGCAACATGAAGACTCAGTAACATCTTTCATTGGTACAGTTTGGTAATGTAAGTGATATTCCAATAGAAATGACATGCAAGCACAGAATGACATTAAATAAAGAGATTTATCAGCACAGCAGTCCTCTTTACAATATCTCTAAACCCATTTTTAAGAATTTGCATAGTATAATCACGCACCACTATATCACTGCAGAAACACAATACAATTGTTTAACAAAAGGTAACGAATTAACCCACAGTAGAGGATTTGTAATGACTGTACACTCCTGTAGCATGACACCCCCTGGGTTTAATTACATGCTATTTGACTGTAGGGGTGGAGTTCACCTCTAAAAAGCCAACCCTCCCAGAGGCCAGTAAAATCCAGGGCTGACATGCACTGTAGATGTGATCAGTATGGAGCTGGTCAACTGTATGCTGGTGCATCTGTTACCCCCAACTTCATGAAAGGCTTCTTATTGCACCTATAAACTCACAATAAACTATGTGAATATTCAAGCAGATTTGAATGCTGGAAAATGTATTCAGAAGCAAACATGTCCATGTTTGTGTTTGGCGGAAGGCTAAATGGATTCCTATACAAAAAAATTGAAAAATCTATATTTGAGGTCAGCCTCTTGGCTGCCAGATTTTACCACAAGGCCCATTTCACAGATACATGTGGTGTTCTTATTTTCAGGTGTTTTCTTTATTTACCTACAAGCGAAAATCTACGTTTATTATCTATGTCTATATTTTGATATTTTTATTGCTAAATAAGAAAGGCAACCAGATTCATGCTTAATATCTGTGTTGTCTCAATGGTGTCTTATGGTAAACTAACACTCAATACCAAATACAAATACACATAAGAGCATTTGTAGAGTAAAGCTTCTCAAACCCACTTCACTTAATGAAGGGACCTATGTGGTCCTGAAAGTTTGTCTTTTGAACTTGGTCCAATAAGGTTTCAACATCAACATTGTTTCTGCTTTTTCATCACTAGTCCAATAATGCTCTTCAAATAGACAATCAAGGGCAAGATCCCCTCAACTAAATTTAATAAAGGGGCTACATTTACAAATTAATATATATATATATATATATATATATATATATATATATATATATATATATATATATACAGTGCCTTGCGAAAGTATTCGGCCCCCTTGAACTTTGCGACCTTTTGCCTCATTTCAGGCTTCAAACATAAAGATATGAAACTGTAATTTTTTGTGAAGAATCAACAACAAGTGGGACACAATCATGAAGTGGAACGAAATTTATTGGATATTTCAAACTTTTTTAACAAATAAAAAACTGAAAAATTGGCCGTGCAAAATTATTCAGCCCCTTTACTTTCAGTGCAGCAAACTCTCTCCAGAAGTTCAGTGAGGATCTCTGAATGATCCAATGTTGACCTAAATGACTAATGATGATAAATAGAATCCACCTGTGTGTAATCAAGTCTCTGTATAAATGCACCTGCACTGTGATAGTCTCAGAGGTCCGTTTAAAGCGCAGAGAGCATCATGAAGAACAAGGAACACACCAGGCAGGTCCGAGATACTGTTGTGGAGAAGTTTAAAGCCGGATTTGGATACAAAAAGATTTCCCAAGCTTTAAACATCCCAAGGAGCACTGTGCAAGCGATAATATTGAAATGGAAGGAGTATCAGACCACTGCAAATCTACCAAGACCTGGCCGTCCCTCTAAACTTTCAGCTCATACAAGGAGAAGACTGATCAGAGATGCAGCCAAGAGGCCCATGATCACTCTGGATGAACTGCAGAGATCTACAGCTGAGGTGGGAGACTCTGTCCATAGGACAACAATCAGTCGTATACTGCACAAATCTGGCCTTTATGGAAGAGTGGCAAGAAGAAAGCCATTTCTTAAAGATATCCATAAAAAGTGTCGTTTACAGTTTGCCACAAGCCACCTGGGAGACACACCAAACATGTGGAAGAAGGTGCTCTGGTCAGATGAAACCAAAATCGAACTTTTTGGCAACAATGCAAAACGTTATGTTTGGCGTAAAAGCAACACAGCTCATCACCCTGAACACACCATCCCCACTGTCAAACATGGTGGTGGCAGCATCATGGTTTGGGCCTGCTTTTCTTCAGCAGGGACAGGGAAGATGGTTAAAATTGATGGGAAGATGGATGGAGCCAAATACAGGACCATTCTGGAAGAAAACCTGATGGAGTCTGCAAAAGACCTGAGACTGGGACGGAGATTTGTCTTCCAACAAGACAATGATCCAAAACATAAAGCAAAATCTACAATGGAATGGTTCACAAATAAACATATCCAGGTGTTAGAATGGCCAAGTCAAAGTCCAGACCTGAATCCAATCGAGAATCTGTGGAAAGAACTGAAAACTGCTGTTCACAAATGCTCTCCATCCAACCTCACTGAGCGCGAGCTGTTTTGCAAGGAGGATTGGGCAAAAATTTCAGTCTCTCGATGTGCAAAACTGATAGAGACATACCCCAAGCGACTTACAGCTGTAATCGCAGCAAAAGGTGGCGCTACAAAGTATTAACTTAAGGGGGCTGAATAATTTTGCACGCCCAATTTTTCAGTTTTTTATTTGTTAAAAAAGTTTGAAATATCCAATAAATTTCGTTCCACTTCATGATTGTGTCCCACTTGTTGTTGATTCTTCACAAAAAATTATAGTTTCATATCTTTATGTTTGAAGCCTGAAATGTGGCAAAAGGTCGCAAAGTTCAAGGGGGCCGAATACTTTCGCAAGGCACTGTATATATATATAATTAAGGAATTGTATAATAATAATGCAATATTCCCACTCATTGCACAAGCTAGATAGAATATAGAAATGGATGCCTTTTATTATCCTGAAGTGGAGGTTGTGTATTCCACTTCCAGTTAGGAATTTCTATCAAAACAATTCCCTGTTGTGCACACAGGCTCCAGTAACTATGCCATGTTTCCTATAATATCAGACTGTCATTCTGGATAAAATAAAACTGTAATCATTTATCTTGCTGACAAAAATCAAAAGGCATTGGGTTATTTTACATTTTAGCACCACTGTTGCCCAAACAGTTTGCATAACTGTATTAGTCTCAAAGATTCTGCCCTGGCTGCAATTTGTTTATTCCTAATTCATCAAGAATTGACAACATGTTGGGCTGGCAATAGTCCAGTTACTTTAATGATGCATTATTTCAATACTGTAAGGATCATATATATTATGATACTCATTTAAATGCCAATGAAGTACTGTATGTCAGAAGAAATAAAGTGTATTAGCTATGATTTGCAATGTACAGGACCACGAAAGTATTAATTTAAGATGTATTCAGCAATTTTCTGAAGCCAACACTTACATTCCATGTGAGTGTGCTCATCTGATACAGTCCAGAAAATACATTCTGTATTTCTATGTCTCTGGAAAAATCTCAACAAATGTAATTAAAATACTACTACAATTACTACGATTACTACTACTACTACTAATAATAATAATAATAATAATAATAATAGTGCTGTTTTTTCTCATCATGAACATTTTAATTTTAGGATCTTAATTATTCTTAGTTTGGCTAATTGTGCAAAATTGTTTTTCCAATGCTACCTCACAAAAGGGACTGAGGAAGAGCTAACCTATTTAAGCACAACATGTTTGGAGCAACTTAAGTTGTCAAAAAACATCCATGTCATCATTGTAGTTTCCAAGTAGTATAATCCGGTTTAGTGAATACCCTTTAAGAAATACGACAAGTCTGCATAGTCATTTTTCTTTTTACTTTGCTCTTACCATGTCATACAATGTATTTACCATGCTTTACCACGTTTCTGTGATGTACCTAACTGTACCTGTGCTTTACTGTGGTCTCACTTTAAGTTTACTTTGCTATGATTTTGCCACTCATATCTCAGTAAAGCAATATAAAACAGGTCACATATCAGTTCACTATCTGCCCCAAAAAAATCCAAAAGCTTTTTTTTTTTTTCTTGAGCCTTTTCTTTCTTGTTACCTAGTTTAATAATCCTCATTTTCTAAATGCATTCACACTTCAGTGATTTAGTACTAACGCTGACTGACTGCACCAAAAAAGGAAGCTCAGCATTCAGGAGATTAGGAAATAAAACGCTTTGTGTGAAACTCAACAACCTGCTTTACACAGCACGCTATAAACCCAGCATCTGAGAAAAACAGCAAGAACAGAACCCATATTTATAAGCCTTACCTGAGAAGCAGGACCTGAAACCATACTGTTCATGTGTCGTCCGGGTAAAGCAAACCACTGCAGGCAGGCACACCTGTGCTCACTGACAGCATTACCCTGTCTCTGGATTACTGTAGGTATTAAACATACTTCTGTACAGTCAAGGCAGACTGTTGTGGAAAACCAACCTTAAATAAGGGATTACTGGCCAAAAATAGGGACAGTGTCTGGAACGCTGCCTTAGAATTGTAGAGACTGTTCAGTGAAAGCCCAGTGCCCAGATTTTAGCAAGGGCACATATTAGTTAAAGCAATAGACAAAGCTTATTAGGGCTGTTGCTCAGCAAGATTGCTCAGCGACTTGTGTCTGATTCAGGTTTTTTTCAGGAGCTCAAACAATTTCCAACTTTTTGTAGCAAGAGAAACAGCGGCAACATTTGCCATTTGTTTACATAACATTTTTGTAGTGATGAGGTGCACTGGTGGAAATCAATACAAAACGAGGCAATGATATGACAGCGGTTCTGGAAAGATTTAATGAACCAATCAGTGTGCCTCCAGACACTTGCAATGCCAAGTCCCATTCGAAAAGATTGAATAAGCCATTCGAATTTAAATTTGATGATGATGATGAGTTATCAGGTTACAAACATTGTGCTCATACTTTAAATATTGCTCCACAAAAGTGGCTAATATAGGATTAAAATGTTATTAAAACCACACATAAAGCTTTACTTTTATGACACATCAATAAAAGAGGACACACCCAGATGGAGAAGTTACTTTCCCAGTACTTTTCTCAAGTTCAGAAAATGCTTTCTCCTAGGGTGCTCCTGAGTGGCGCATCCGGTAAATGCTCTCCGCGTGGCGTGCAGGATGCACTCTATAGCCTGGACGTCGCCGCTCCCAAGGGGCGGCGCACAATTGGCCGAGTGCTGCCCGGGGTAGGGGGAGGGAGCTTAGCTCGGCCTGGGAGTCCTTGGCTCACCGCACGCCAGTGAACGCTGCCCAGAGCTGCGTTGTCCACCGACGCTGTAGCTCTGAGGTGGCTGCATGGTGAGACTGCAGTGTGTAAAAAAGCGGTCAGCTGACGGCACACGCTTCGGAGGACAGCGTGTGTTCATCTTCGCCCCTCCCAAGTCAGCGCAGAGGTGGTAGCGGTGAGCTGAGCCTTAAAATAATTTTAAAATAATTGCCGACTACTACATTTTTTTTTAAAAAAGAAAATGCTTTCTCCTGTCAATTTGTTTTTACTGGAAAATGCAACTTGCTGTATATAGGTTTATCAAGGGTTACACATACACAATTCTATTTCAGTAAATTAACCCATGGAGCTGGTATTTACAATAATATGTCAATCATCTGTACTGTAAAACCCAAAGCAGAGTGAAGATTAACGAGGTTTTGTATAAAAAACAATAAAACATTCATGAATATTGCAGCACGCTCCTGGCAGAAAGAAGGTAAGCATTAAGTCGCTGCATGCCTGAACAAGCTCATAGTTCCCAAACAAGCAAGATAAATATTTTAGGTGTCAACTTCCTTTTTTATTTATTTTTTTATTAAAGTTTCAAAAATAAAATGTATATGATACTGTACAACTCATGTAGTTTAAAACAGCATTGTACAGTTCTGAAAAAATCTACAAAACACATTAAACTGTTTAAAATAAAATGTTTACTACAGCTGATTGACATTTTACAGAAAGTAAGTCTCTGTCTCTCACAGGGTGTATGCTGTTTTTCTTCTGCCTAATCTATTTTCTACGCCTCTTGCCTGCATCAGATCAGCCCACAGCTTAATGAGTACGAGGCAGACTCTGGTTGGTTCACAGGTTTTGTAACTTCACAGCTGAATATTCTTTCCTCTCTAAATTCAATTTCTCCTCACATTGCTGTACATCCTAGTAAATATTTGTGAAGATGTACACAAACTGGAGTAAACTAAACTGCATCTTTGACACTTAAACATTTATTGATATGATTGTGTGAAATTCAAAGAGAAAGCAAACCCAGGGAACTTCAGAAATTGTGCAGTGAGACGCTATGGGTTTAAAACAATTAATTTAGTAGCTGATATCTTTTAAGTGTAGTTTAAACATGTAGTGAATAGGAAACATATTTAACCAAGTGTATGGAATTAATATTGACATTCTTCCCTCCCTCACATAGTGACTAGACCAGCCAAAAAGAGACATGTTCTGACTTTTTGATGTTATGTATTGTTAATCCATACGGCATGATATATCTGGAAGATCTATCCTGTATCATCTATAAATGTCATACACTGCATTTCTTCAAATTCTGATATTACACTGGTGTGGGTCTTCAATGTATGTGTGTGTGCAGGGGGGTGTTGCTATTTGTTTTACCTTACTGTCCTAGAAAACTGGCATTTTCTATAGACAAATAACTAGCAAAGAATTTCAATGGTGACTGCCATATGTATATGATTGGTGCAGCAATCTGGCTCTAGGCCTGTAATATTGTTAGTATACCCCTGGGTGTAGTGTAGACTACTCGACTTCAACTAATCTTCCATATATTAATCTATTTACCTTGATAACTGTTAGCACAGTCCTATAATAATGGTCTTTTAATGGTCACATTTGACATGCACATTCAGAGAGGAAGTAGTGTCAGTGAATAATATTAATTTCAAACACCAGTCATGAATAGGTTTCACGTCATGTACTGAAGCCTTTTTACACTGGAAGCTCATGACTCATAATTTTCTATAGGCAGTATTTACCTTTACTTAAAAAAAGGTGAAAACAAAGAAAGTTTTTTTTTTCTTTTTTTTATAGAATAAAAATCTAAAGCCCAAATACTTTAGTAAACTAATACAATTGAGTACACTACCTACAGTAATATATTACTTGGTAAAACATCAACAACTTGTCCACATTTTAAAGTCAGTGGGCCTGATTTACTGACATGTGTGTGCCTTTTTGTAATACCTGTAGCACAGAACAAAGTAAAAGAAATGATATAAAGGAAATGTAAAAGCTGTAGAATTCCAATGTCTGGCAGCTGACTAGAGAATGATTTCTTCCTGCTTGCAACATTTCCCGGAGGCACTCGTTTGTACTGTCATGTCGCTTCACTCTCTCAGTGTCAAGTCAGTCTGTGACCAAAAGGACATTTGGCATCTCAAAAAGTCATTTACACCTAGTCATTTGTGGTGGTGTGTGCAGCAGTATGGCTCCAGAACTAAGTCTGTGGGAGTCAGTTGGTGCTTCATGAATATGCTGATTGTGTAGGCCGGTGGTACTGTATTTGTAAATAGCATAAACACACAAAGCTGAGTGACACTTTCCAGTTGATATCTATCTCTGAAATTTCCTAAATATGAGTGGACAAAATATGATTGGTACTTGCATTGGTCCTTTGCAACTGAATGCAAGCAAGGGCTATGTATGCCAGTGTGAGTTGTCAACTCCAGTGGATCCTGTCCAGAGAATGCTTTCATACAAAAAAAAAGCACTATTATTTATGTCATCCTTCTGCAAGAAATCAGAACCCATTGGGAACTAAGATTGTACAGGCAGTGCAAGTGAAGGACTTGCACACATGGACCGAACTTGCCTGTTGTTTTACAAAATTAAAGATCTCAAGTAGATAAAAAAAGAGTTCTACATTGATAACCTTCTGTGTTTAAACTACAAACAGTACTGCAGGTGCTGCATTGCCAGACAGCTGTAATTGTGTTTATATTTACAACCTTCTCTTTGGTATACCCTTCTTTAATAGGCTGTTGGGTTCTAAAATCAAGTTTCAATCAAATCAATATTTATTTTACATAGCACCTTTCATAGTGGACCACCATTACAAGATTACATTGTGGATGCGAGTGTTAAACGAATACGATGGAGTGATAAACCTGAAATAGCAATTTAGACAACAGGTAATAACAGATATCAGGCTTATAGAGCATTAAAAGCAAGAGAGAACAAGTGGGTCTTGAGAGTTGATTTGAAGCGAGCGATTGTGGGAGCTGCATGCATTAAAGTTGAGAGAGAGTTCCAGAGAGTGGGGACCATGAAGCTAAAAGAGCGCTCTCCAAGTGTGGCGCGCATTTTCTTGGGTATAACCAGCAGGCCTCAGTCAGAGGACATCAGCCTGTGTGCAGGGACATAGCGGGACAGCAGGTTGGAGAGATACTCTGGACCTGTGTGATGGAGGGCCTTGTAGGCAAGCAGGAGAATTTTGAAAGTAATCCTGAACTTAACAGGTAGCCGGTGCAGCTGGGCAAGACAGGGGGTAATGTGATCATGTTTTTTTACATCTGGTAAGAATCCTAGCAGCGGCATTTTGAACCATCTGCAGTCGGTTTATGGCGTGTGACAGAAGACCACCGTAGAGAGAGTTGCAGTAGTCGATTCGAGAGGAGATGAATGCATGACAGAGTATCTCTGCATCCGGGAGGGCAAGGTAGGGACAGACCTATGAGATGTTTCGGAGGTGGTAGAAGGAGGATTTGACTACAGAGGAGATTTGGGCATCAAAGGAGAGGTTACTATCCAGAAGTACACCGAGTCTTCGTACAGTGGGGGAAGGCAGTAGCAGACAGTTTCCGAGGTTCAAGGCAGCAATATTGAGATTCTTGAGTTGAGTTTTGAATGCAAGCTGAGAGCCGGACCATGGCAGAGGGACATCCATGGTCTAGTTTTAGGAAGAGCTGGGTGTCATCTGCATAGTAGTGAAACATGAGGTTATGTTGGTGGATAAGGTGACCCAAGAGAAGCATGTAGATGTTGAAGAGAAGAGGCCCGAGAACAGATCCTTGGGGGACACCGCACGTGACCGGATTTGCGTCAGCACTACTTTCATCATAGAAAACAGACTGCATGCGTCCAGATAGGTAAGAGGACAGCCAGGAGAGACAGGTTCCAGAGATCCCAGCATACTTCTGAAGGTGGTCAAGAAGAATGCTATGATCTATGGTATCAAAAGCAACAGTTAGGTCAAGGAGGACAAGGACAGAGGGAGCAGCAGCATCAGCATTGAGCACATCATTCACAATCCGGAGCAGAGCAGTTTCGGTACTGTGATGTGGCCGGAAGACATACTGCAGAAATTCAAGCAGATTGTTATCTGTGAGATGTTTCATCAGCTGGCTGGCTACAGCCCTTTCAAGAGTTTTGGAGAGAAAAGCAAGATTGGATAGGGGACGGAAGTTGGATAAGACAGTCGGGTCAAGGGAGGGTTTCTTGAGCACTGGCGTTACTCGGGCAGTCTTGAGGGCAGCAAGAACCAGACCTGAAACCAGGGACAAGTGTGCATCATGGAAGGAGCAAGGTCAGAAGCATAGCGACGGACAAGATTTGTTGACCAGGGGTCCAAAGGGCACGTGGCAGTAGTTGATTTCAGCAGTTGGCTGGAGACATCAGTAATGGAGAGAGGAGAGAAGGAAGAGCGATTTTGTTCTGAAAGAGGAGAAATCATGGCAGGTAAGAGAAGTGGATGAATGGGAGGTGGATTTATCGATGGCTAGATGCAGGATTTGGTCAATGGTTTTGAAGAGAATATTTGATTTACCATGTCCCATAGATATGATTTCTGAAAAGTGCTTCACCCTGGCAGCAGCAAGCGCACGCCTGTAGCTACTGAGGTGATCGGTCCAAATCTCTCTGTGAACTGTTAGTCCAGACGACCTCCATTTGTGCTCAGACTTGTGGCAGGCAGACTTAAGTAGTCAAAGTTCGAGGGTATACCATGGACCTCACTAATTGTAGCCAGATTATTCAATACCTCTTTTCAATACCAGCAAGAAGAAATAAACCCATTTTTGGTCTTATGGTATGTGCCTTTTATTAATTAATTTTTATAATATAGCATTTATTCACTTTGCATATAAGGGATACAGAGTTTACTCACTTCTACTTTCCTGTGATATGCAAATCCTGGGTTAAATACAAGATATTTTAACAGTGAGGGTCTCTAGCTATGTTTCCATTGAACTTTTTTACGCGCTAAAACTCATGTGTATAAAGAAAAGCTCAACAACCGTGATGGAAACAGGCCAAATTCGGTTAATTAATGCAAGCAAACAAACTAAAAAAGGAAGATAAAAAATGTATCCTGTACGATAAATGATCCACACAAATGCAATGGAAATACTTTCAGAGCGAATTTTATGAGCTAGCGCATCATTTTTTCAGTCATAGGTGGTATTTATATGGTCAACGCAGCACATCTCTAGGGCACTGGGCACGTAATTAAAACTTAATGGCACATATCATATGGGGTCGGCACAGTCATGTTACACGATGGACACCTTACAAAATACTGACCTCACTAGGACATGATCATATATTTTGCCCGTTATTATTACGTACATTTAATTATAATATAAAATAAACATACCTCATTACTGATACACTGTCTGATTTAAACCACACAATTTAATTTTCTGTACTGGATCATCATTTTGTTAATTTTCCAAACAACTGAATATGGCTGCATTACAGCCTCCAGATATTTCTGTTAGGTTAAACAAAACGATTTGGTCAGTGTTTTCAGCACACAAAGGGTAGATCTAGTGCTGATTTCAGGGTTTAGCTGAAAAGGCAGTCGCCACATTTCTCATTGTTTCTGGCAATAGTTTATACACTACAGTGCAGTCTTTGGAAGGCAGAGGAATTGGAGTCAATTTTTTCGCCATTTCTTTAAAGACGTTACCTATTGTAAATTGTAACAGCTTTTATCAAACTGTAGGTAAGACAGATCTCATTCTGTGTGTCTTTTTGGTCCAAGTTTACAAATGCTAACGTACACCTGATCCTCCTGTTTTCTTTCGCATCTCTTACAAACATATTTTCTGCTGCAGTCATGTTTAACATTTTCATCATCTTTTTGCAGCATTTCTTGGCACGATCTCTGGCCACTGGAGATTTTAATTCCACCCCTGACCGTTCAAAAATAAAATATTCATTTTGCAAACAGGATTGAAATATCTTCTTTTAGGTTTTGATGCAGCTATCTCCGGAAGCTATCTGATACTGGACTTCCATTCTGTCTGATTATTATTATTATTATTATTATTATTATTATTATTATTATTATTATTATTTAAATTGCATATGAGGGAAACAGTACAGCTTCCAAAAAATATGAAAAGTTGCACAATGGTAATTCTTTTTAATTTGGAGGGTATTATATACACATATATATTCCTTCTTGGTCCATTTTCAGTCCAGCAACACGTTATATAACCAGAAAGCTCAGCGAACTAGTCTAGCAAGTGAATAGAAAAAAATGGATGGAAATACATCAAATTTTTTTTTTAGTTTGGATCAAGAAAATTTGTGCGATAACCATTGAGTGACGTCCTCGTTCCCGCCTACCGAGAGAATAAGTAGTCACTCCGTGGAGCTCACTTCCTCTTTTGCATCGAACCCGTGAATGCAAGTGATGCGACCTCGCAGGTTGGTGGTCGTCTTCTCTTTCAGGGAACCAGAGTTACATCCGTAACTTAATATTCCCTTTCAATTTGAAGCTGACCACCAACCAATACTTCTGGGAACGTAGCCACTCCTGTGTTAGAGTGAGCGGCCACTCGCCCAGGTGGGGGTAAGCTGACATTAGTACACGCAGTCGAAACTGTGTCCACAATCCAGTGGGACAGTCGCTGCTTCGAGAGGGCTTGACCCAGAGTCCTTTCACCATGACAGACAAAGAGCTGGTCAGAGTGACGTAACACTCTCGTCCTATCCACATAACTTCTCAATGCCCGAACCGGTCACAGGGAATTTAATCTCCGATCCTCCTCCAAAGAAAAAGGAGGGGGATGGAAAGCCTCTAGTTCCACTGACTGGTTTAAGTGGAAAGCTGTAACCACCTTAGGGAGGAAAGCGGGGTTCATATGTAATGATACCCTGTTTCCATCATCCCAAATACACATACAGGCACTGTGCACTGACAGTCTTTAGATCACTAACACGCTTAGCGGAGGTGATGGCTAACAGAAAGGCTGTCTTCATAGCTATTTCAACTCTATGGAATGTATAGGCTCAAACGGGGCCTTAGTGAGAGCCTCCAATACCACATCCAGACCACTCGGGAAGGGCGTCCTTTCTAGGAGGATGTAGCCGCCGAGCACCCTTTAGAAAATGGATCACCAGAATATGAGCACCAGGGGAAACTGAGTCAATGGAGAAATGGCATGCAGATATAGCTGCTAGGTACACTTTCAACGTAGAGGGGGACCTGCCTCGTCTGACTGAGGAGATTCAGGTGCAGCAGGCCTTGCAGCAGGCCATCTGGGGGCCAACAGAACTGTCGCCTCTTCTGTCCGGACGTTCTCTAGGAAAGCCGGGAGTAACGGTATCGACAGGAATGCATACAAGAGCATCCTGGGCTGCCCTAGCCCTTGTGGGTAAAGAGATTGACTCTGGTCCTTCCGAAACATTCCCATATGTGCTCTACCACCTGAGGGTGGAGTCGCCATTCTGACGGGTGAGAGAGAGAGAGAGAGAGAGAGAGAGAGAGAGAGAGAGAGAGAGAAGGTCCGCAGCCCAATTCATCACTCGAGGAAGATGGACAGCCTGGAGGGATAACAGGTTCCTCTTTGCCCAGGTCAATAGCCGAAAGGCTATGCGGTGTAACCCCAGGGACTGAAGCCCTTCCTAGTGGTTGACATATGCTACTACGGACATGTTGTCCGTGCAGACAAGGACATGTCTCCTCTGGAGCACTGGAAGGAAATGCAGGAGAGCGATGTGAACCGCTTGCAGTTCTAGCACATTTATTTGCAGGGATGTCCAGCGACCTAACCAGGACCCGCGGACTCCTCTGCCTGCCCAGACCGCACCCCAACCCGAGTTGAATGCGTCTGTCATCACTACTTGGCGGTTGTGGATCACTCCCATCCTTACACCCTTACGCAAGTGGGAGGCTTGCCTCCACCAGTGCAGGGCTTCCCAGCACATGCAAGACACTGTCAGCCGACAGTGTCTGTCGCGTTTGGGATGTAGCTGAAAGGCATTGAGCCACGCTTGATGCGGACGCATGTGGAGTAAGCCCAGTTGGATAGCTGATGCAGTTGCGGCCATCAGACCCAGTAATGTAGCTGTTGAAAATAAGAAATAAAACATGGCACAGTTGCGCTGTGTTTAGCTCAGTCTTCAGAAGCTGAGTGACTGATTCCGGGGCAGTGGCAAGCCAACTTCCAGCAATACTTGCAGGCAATACAATTGTAGAATTCCAGAAAACTCGAGTGAGAGCTCTTTTAACACACTCAGTCACAGCAACTGGACAGGTTAGTTACACCTACCTTCACTTACCTGATGTGATAAGCAAAAGAGGAAGGGAGCTCCGCGGAGTGACTACTTATTCCCTCGGTAGGCGGGACCGAGGACGTCACTCCCCGAGCACCAAACAGGGGAGTTTACCCACTTTTTTATTTACCACTGCACTACTGCTTTGCATGCAAGCTGGGGTCATAGTTTTGCTTAGCAGGATCGTCTTAGAAATGCCTGTTCTGACGTTTGTCAGCAAAACAAAAGGATATCAGTTATTTATGCTTACACACTACATACTATGCACAGGATTTCATTTATACACCAGCTAAGATGTATCGAAATTTGTTCATATATTTAACGGTGATCGGTTTATTTTTTGTATGTGATTTATAATCACGTGTTAAAACTCAAGTTACCTTTTCCATATTCTTTACATGGAAGACCATTATGGACCAATTCAATTCACAGTTTGCTGTTGGGAAACAGTTAGGAAATTGAATGTTTATTAAAAAAATGAAGAGATCATCCACCTCCAAATGTAATGAAAATGGGTGATTTTTTTTTAATACAATCAATGGCCGCTAGTGATTTTGTCTTGCACCATGCATAAACCTAAAGCCCTGGTTCAGATACAGTAAGTCTGTTGGTATCACAGCGGTGATCTTTATCTCATGATGCAGTTTGTATCATTTATTTATCTAGAATGTAAAATATAGGCAATTTAAGATTTGGATTACAGCAATTTATAGCTTCAGTGTGCCTCTATCACAAAGGTTAACGCTGCTAGCATTTTAAAGCAATTTAGTTGAGAAGAAAAACCCTATTAAGATTTACTGGGGACATGCATTGCAGAGATGGCTTTGACATTCCAATTTCTGTTTCTGCCTCTCCAGTCTGTTGCAAGAAGAATTCCCTTCCCTGGCTACAAAACCTTTGAACAGTGTCTTTGCATAGCAACAGATTATTAATTGGTTGTCGATGCAGCTGTGGCCAGTAAGTAAACTTAATTTAAAAAGTCAGGGCACAATAGGGCACAATAACCTTCAGAAGCATGCACCAATAGGAGCACCAACTGTATCTATGTTCTACTTGGCACTAGAGAGTTACAGTATATGCTTCCATGCCACGTAATTGCTATTCTAGGACAGTGCCTAGGGCAGTCCAGCAGGGTTAGCAGTCCTAGGTCAATATATAGTCTTAAAGACATGTCAACAGCAAGCTGGGCCAGTAAAGAAAGATGTGCAGCAAAAAGAGCAAGCAAAAAAGTATTTTAACACGATTGCTCAAGGTGTGGGTGTGGCGGTGGGAGGTGCATTCTATCCCAAAAACCATGATCATTTACTAGAAATATTAATGCTGCCTTTTGGCTTCAATGAACATTTGGAAGGCAAGCATCCAAGCATCCAAATCCTTCTTCCACCCATTCTTCTATGCTCAGAAGTGCCTCCTATCGAAGCAGGGAGGCTGTCCATTTTCCTGGTGGTTCTCTCTCTCTTGAGGATAGCTGCCTACCACAAGTATATCCTCCAGTGTAACTGAAATGACCCAGGTGCCTTTTTTTCTTAAGTGCAGAAACATACCTGTGCAGTCAGTCACCCAGTGAAGATGCTACCCAATACAACACAATAACAACAAATACATCATTGTGAAAGGCAAGAGATATAGAGTTTCTGTGATAGGCTGCTGGTTTTAAATAAGGTTAGCAACAAGGTTTGGTATTTTTTTTCTACTTTTTATGCTGAAGTCATACTGAAGCAGTGACATTTTCTTTGCAAAACGCCAATCAAAAACAGAAACTTGCCTATGTGATTTTCAGAAAGATAACGTTTTAAGTATAACATTGGAATTAATTGTCTACAAAGAAACATCACTAAATCACTCAATCAGGTTACACTTTGGTCAAGATAACCTAGCTTGAATGTGATGTCACTATTCAAACCTGAAAACACTGATACACAAAATTGTGCCATCAGTCCTTTGTTATTTATACAGAAAATCTACATACGTGAGGCACACAATCTGCAGTATAACAGCATAGGGGGTTACAAGTCGTAAAGTTATTAAATTTACAAAAATTCCCTCAAGTCGTTCCCAAACTTATCCCCAACCCCTAGGCTTTTACATATGTCACTATCTATACATGTAATCTATACATAGGTGAGAAACTTACCAGAATGAGTTCCCTTTTCACATTAATCAACACTTTTATAAAGTTGTAAGTAACACCACTATGGCACTACTCTAATTAGAATTGTAAATTTGCTTTAATTCATACTGGTATCTTTTTTTAGAGGCATTATTAATTAACTAATTCATGTTTCATTCATTGAAGCCAAGCTAAAATCTAACAAGAGGATTTTACTGTATATTAAACTACAGTGTTATCAAGGCTAAGTTTACATATATCATGAAAATATTACATAAAGTTAATAAATAATTCTGCAATCTGAGGTCAAATGCAGAGCTGAAGAAAATGTAGAATGTCTACGCAATGATATGCAATTTTCAATAGTTTACACAGTTCTATTCGTCAGTGTCACTTCATTTCACTTACAATTTTTTAAAGCCTGTTTGGATTACAGCATTTATGACGTTATACACAAGAGTAACATTTTAAAAAGAGGCAATTCTTCCTGAAGGAGATTTGATTCCAGTTCACCTGTGAGAAGTTAGACCACAACAAGGAAAGACTCATGGAGGCAATGAAAGATTGCACCTGACTACCTTTCTTTGAGGCACAGAAATGCTCCAGCAGTGCACTTTATTCCAGTTCAGTTGAACAGATAAAAAAAAAAATGCTATCACCTCGTGCCTGGTTCAAATTAGATTTTTTTTTTTTAAGATGAACAAGGTCAAAATAAATGTTGCTTGAAAACTACTCATATTCACACACAATTATGGAATCTGCGCGTATTGTAAAAGACTGAATAACTGATCATCAATGATTGCAGCTGTCACTCCCGAGTAAATGTAAAACATGCAAAAGAATGAAATTGCTGTATTTTTCATATCTAAGCAGGACATCACTTTTGGTGTGAGAAAGGTGATGGCACACTAGCAGTTTGTAGTGTCATCTCTCGCATGTTTTCTATTTCTGATAAAGGGGTTAATGATCTAAAATACTCCAGCTCTTTACCTATATTAATGCTGATTTCTTATTTACATAATATACATCTGCATATTAATCCAAAAGGGAATTATACATTTCATCAATCATTATTGATACTAAAAACACACTCCCTTAGTAATGGTCAAGTTTTTATTTATTTTTTTTACTATTTTTTATTTTTATTAAACACCGTCAATCATACCTTTAGTTTGCTTATTATGTTAACCTGATATTTAAAGAATAAGACAATCTGATGTATAGTGTTCCCTTTGTATTTGTTTCCATGGTTACAGACAATAATGTTTCCCATGTCATGGTAAAAATTGTTTGAAATGTCATCTGACAAACTTTGGAAAAAAGTTAAATAAAGTCTCATAAAGAAAAAAAAAAATGCAGAAATCACTTTTTAAGAACTCTTCATTATGAGAAGGAAATAAACTGTAGATAGTGAGACACCTAGATCAATCCATGACAATTTGTCATTAATACCAAACAATTTTCATCAATCCTTGTACTTTGCTCCTGGCTTTTCCCCAGTTTCATCCACATGGTTTCCTGGGGGACTCCCTTGATATTTTGACAGGTTCTTTGGTTTACAAAGGGGCGGCCTGTCATTACATCTGCCATGAATCTGGGCCTGATCTCACACAGGGGTAATACAGAAAAGCAGACACTGAATCAAACTCAGTCCATCAAACTTTATAGGGCTTCCAGGAATTTGTGAGGATGATAATATGAGATTACTCATCCGTCTTGTATAACTGTGGTTTTGTCAACGGTTTTGCATCAAACAATCTAAAAGTTCACAAAACACAGTGCAACAAGAAGGCAAAGATTGTATATTAGGGCTCTTTTACCAGAGTTATAAAATAAAATGCCACATGAATGGATTTTGTTTCTGGTTAATCTAAACATTTCTAAATGATGATCAAATTCCAGATCCATGTTCCAGTGCATACAGTAGAGGTGCACTCACTTATTTCTGTTTAAATCTCTTAATGTGTTTGTGATTTCATTGTCTATTTAAACCCCCAGGCACCATGTCTATTTATCCACATATTTCCCTTTATTCTTCTGCATTGTACATTCTGTAATTTTATTTCTTCTAAAATCACAAATTGTAGGTCATTCATGATAAATTCATTTTTTGTAAAGTGTCTAACTATTGGTTCATTTACTGTGTATTTGTTATCTTTAATAGGTGATTCTCTATTTTTATATAATGTTATACCTGTCTCTCCTACGTATTTTATTTTGTGACATTTTTGGCAAAATATACCATAAACAAGGCTGCTATGACAGGTTTCTTATGACAACATTTCTATTTTCTATATTTCTGATTTCACTTTTATCTTTACAAACATATTTGCTGACTTTGCATGTGCTCTTATGGGGTTTAATGTACTTTAATGTGTCTATGATCCATTTATGTTTACTGAGGACCAAAATGTCAGCTAAGTTTGCATCCCTTCTAAAGCCACTAGCTGTGCTTTTGGATTTTTTTTTTCTTCATTTTTTCTGAATTATGAAGTATACTTAAATGCTACCAAACTATTTTTGATATAATTTAATCAAATATTTTAAACACAGATACCAAACAAAAACATAGAAACTGTGAACAAAAAATACAAAAATAATTGCTTTATAAACAGTTTAATAACTATTTATAAATGGATTTTAATTTATATTAACCTTTTAATTTAAAAGTATGTTTATCTTCTATTACAGATGTTACTGTTTAGCTTACTTCTAAAATACTAACCCTAAATACATTTTTCCAAGCACACAGCGACCTATAAGTTTATTATTTTTTTTCAATTAAAAAAAAAAAAGTCATTGAAATAGGTGACAGAGCTGAACTCTGGACTGGCATGCTTTTATTTTTGTTTTTAATTCCTTATTACTTAAAGAGTTGATTTTGGTTAATCATGCAGGTATTAATAATTTACTTCAGTTTAAATAACTTAGCAGGCTCATCACTAGAATTGTGATAGATTAGGAATACTGTAGGCACTCTTTCAATGTTGTTATGTACAAAGACAATGGGCAAGATTCTCAACGCTATTTACTCAAAATCATCATCAGTGACAATTTTGTGACAAAGAAGAAATAGTCTGAGACTACTCGCGAGTAACATACATTTCAGTTCTGTTATTTTGGTTTGGTAACTTTATTAGGTGCTTTTTAACTATCTGAAAAAAAGCTGTACTAATGATGATATGGGGTAAAACAGCTTTGAGAATCTATTCCAATATGACTAATGGTGTTCTGAGCTCAGCCATTTATATAATGGGGAAGCTATGTGCCAGTCATACAAAATTAACTGTGACTGTAAACAACATTTTAAAAATCCCAAGTATTGAAAAAGTAATATACAGATGCAGTCCATATACTATGCTCTACTTGGATTCAGACAACCTTTCTTGAATATTTTGTCAATTTCTTTTCATTTGGACATAGTGTTTTTTTTCTGTACAAAATTGTATAATCAGTTGCACAAAATCCATATTTTTCAAATACATACCTATCGTTTTTTGAGAGGGACATATAAAAAGAAATCACTTGCTTCAAATAAAGTCTCAGACTAAGGATACAGTATATGGTTGATGTACTTCTGGTGCTGCCTCCATGGAAACTTGATATAGTAATGATCGAAATTGGTCTGTTCTCCCTGGTAGAATAATGGAACATTGTTGTTGCTCTCCCTCTATATTGGGTGTCTGTTTGAGATGCTGTCACGGTTGAGCTTCCAGGATTCCCAATTCCTACCCCCACCCTGTCCTCAGAAACACCAAACACCCATCACAATCCCGAGGCATTCTTTTGTTCCCTTTGTTACACAACTACATCACTACATAGACTCAGCAGCTAAGCACCTCAGTGTTTAGCTACTGTATACCACTCTATTCCTATTCCCTGCTCAGTTTCTTACTTTTGCCAGTAATAAATGCAGACACATTTTCTTTTCAGATACAACGCCCAGACATGTATTTGCATTTTCCTATTTTCAGGACTTCTCCAACCTACTTTTTTATTTAGCTGCTTTGTACTTATCTGTGCTCAATAACGTATTTTGCCATGTTATTTCAAAATACAGTACTTAAAAAAAATAAAAATAAAATTAATAATAAAAACGAATTCCATGTATTTTGGCATTAGAAACAGATCAGACCAGATTTACTGCATAATGAAACACAAATGAACCAGCATGCATCTGAAATTGATTAAAAATAACTGCAAATAAAATGACGACAGGTTGATGTATATTTTGTGGTATAATGCGATATAACTTTAATAAATCCCTCAAGATTTTTCTCCTTCTGGGTCATTGGGTTATTCCTTAAACTGCAAATAAAACTCACATCCCATGACTGGCAATTCCGTAGTATCTTTTTCAGGTCAATCTACGATACAAATGTACGTTCCTTTTTATACATAGATTATGACATATCGGTAGGATCCCAGGTTCCTCTTGGTGTCTAAAGTAAATACTTCTTTTCAATAAACAGACTTCAATATTTAGATTAAGGACAACTTTCAACAGCTTTATTTTCTACTTCTCAGTTTCTTCAAGGTGTATGTTGGATCTCACAAATTTGATAGTGTTTTCCTTTCATGCAGTCAGATTAGGATACAGTACAGAAGACAATGAGAATCTATTTTGTATAAAGAAAAAAATACCCTGGAAAAGCAATACAAAGAACGGGAAGTCTACTCAGACAGGTTTAGTCACAATCTTCCTCCATTCTGTAGATCGTAGCCCTGTCACCTGAAATAAATCAAGGGTACTGTGATTTTTCACTTTGATGGTATAATTAATATTACATTAAGTGTCTCCGTCTGTAGTATCTTTTAGAAGAACAGAAAAAATGGATTTGCATCTTATGTAAATCTAATCAACCTTGTTTTGCTGTATGTATGCTCAATTAGTAGAGAACTGAAATGCATTATAGTATTGATACATACTGAGTTTTGGACATACTAGAAAACAATCAGGTATTCACTGTGGAGCTAAATTTACCAGCACAAGTGCTTTTGATTCTATCACCAGTGCTTCGTATTTTCTCATTTTCAGCTGTAACTGATCTTATATGGAATACCAAGTGCCAAGTTCAGAATTTCTGTTGTCTGAGTTTTGAAAACCCAGACACGCTTAGTTTTAATGTGTCCAATTATTATTTTCCCCCCTGATTTTCTCCCAATTTGGAATGTCTCCCAATTGCTTTTCCCCTCAAACACAGCAATTCCCCACATGGCTCAATACTACCCTCTGAATCACCATCCAGGCAAATATCAGGCATAAACGAAATCAATGTGTACAGTACAGTATACACTATATACATACATCAGAATATCATCCATAACCATCACACAGAGAAGTGCTGCTGCAGTCTGTAGACAGATCATAGAAAACTGTAATCTTTAAATGTGTGAACAATTGTTTCCTTTTAGGAGAATGTCATCACGTCTCATGTCATCGAACTGACTCTTGTCCAACTCTTGTTAAACAACAGCCACTGAGATTAGAGGCATTGGACATATGGACATCAAGTCATTTCAGAATGTCTTAGACTGACCTGAGGAAGTCATATTCCACAAGTTCTATTGCACTGCTGAGCTCCTATATATATTTGCGAACCACAGCTATAATTAAGGCCATGAATCAAGAGAAAACCTTCAGTCTTATTCTGACTGTTGAAGCACTTTTCTGCAGTTCTATATTAAATGTTATGTTCTTACATTAAAACCTTTTTTTGAATATGGTGAACGCTATTTCTGTCAATAAACAAGAAGACCAAATTAAAACAGCGGCTTGAAAGCCTGGAGCACGTCAACAAGACATACTGTACTTTTAACTGCTTAGCTTGTCAAGAGCACATTTTCATTATCTCAGGAAGAATATTTCTATACCACTCTGGAAATTCCTCAAAAAGCATAAAATGGTGTCACGTAGTGATTAGAAGATTATAAGAGTTTAACTGGCATAATATACTGTTCCAGAGAAATCAATAAGTAGTCTTTCTAACACTAATGGATCGCACCATTAATAATTCATAGATACATTATCTTTGCCCATACTTTGGCTGAAAAAGGCAGCATACTTAAAGAGTTATTATTATTATTATTTATTTATTAGCAGAAAGTAAGATATGCTTACTTTCAATAACGTAACTCTGATATACTTAGCAAAAGTCACAATAAACTAAACATAATATATACCTTAAGGTTCTGGAGTAAACAAACAATTTGTAAGGCAGAATCAATGTCTTAAACTACCACAAACAGGTCTGTTGCATTTTTAACGATCTTCATTTCTTGTTAATTTTAAAGTCAAAATCAGATGAAGAGAAAAACAGGCTGGACATGCAATTCCAGGAGACTGTTTTAAATGCATCCCCTGCTAGCCAACATCTTGGATTCTTTTGAATCTTTCATCATGTTTCCATTCCTTAAATACACATGCACATATATAACTGTACTTTACAATGCCACAGCTGTCCCTGATGACACACACAGGGCTTCAGCAGCCCTGGGCTCCTTCACAAGCAGTACCTGGTGATGCCAGCTACAACCAGCTGCCATATGCACATTTGGCACAGAAGAGACTACTGTACTGTGAAGTATACACCCATTTTTATCTTGTTTGTCCAGAGGGAAATTAGGATCCTCATAGTTAAGAAAGGACAGTGAGCTTTTCTGGAGGGGGCAAGTTGGCCATTGGCAGTCCTGAATGTGTCTGCTATCCATTTGGACAGCCTCTGTTTAGACAGGGCTTGACCATGGGATTTAGCCCCATAGCAGACAAAAAATTGTTCTGGCTGCCTCTAACTTTTTGTCCTGTTGACGTAGTACGCCAGGGCCCGCACTGGGCAGAGTGTATGGAGTTGTCACTCCCTGTCAAACTGGAAAGGAGGTGGATGGAAAGCCTCCAATTCCACAGACTTCATGAGTGCATTAAGCACCACGTTTAGCCTCCAGCAAGGAACAATGTCCTTCATAGGCGGCCAAAGCTGCCGAGCCCCTTTCAGAAATTGCCCCACTAGGAATTAGCTCCTGGGGAGACCAGTCTATTTTGACATGGCAAGCTGAAATAGCTGCCAGATAGACTTTTAACGTAGAGGGGGAATTACCCTCACCAAAAAGGTACTGCAAAGATTGGTCAGTTTGTTACTGGTTCAATGACTTGGCATCACGTCGGTACATTACGGTACTGGGCCAGAACCGGGGAAGTACCAGGGTGGAACCGGTTCAGAACTGGGGTGCTACCAGGTCGGTACTGGGTCGGTTCGGTGACTTTAGCACCAGGTCGGCAGGGTACGGTATGCTACAGGAACGGTACGGGTATGGTACCAGAGTGGTTCAGTACCAATTCGGTGACTTTAGCATCAGGTCGGTACATTATGGTACCGGCTCAGAACCAGGGCGATACCGGGTCAGTACTGGGTCGTTTCGGTGACTTTAGCACTGGGTCGGTAGGATACGGTACGGCACAGGAATGGTACAGTTATGGTACAGGGTCAGAACCGGGACGGTACCGGGTTGGTTCAGTACCGGTTCGGTGACTTTCGCGGTCACCGTGGGTAGCAATGTACAGGGCTGCCCACCTGTACAAGCCACTGGCAAAACTGAGGGAAGTCTGCTTGTTAGATGGTACTAACGGCCTTCGCAATGGTGATGCTAAAAGCAGTCACCAAAACGGCATCTAGATACTGTGGATGAGATTGCAAGCAATCAACACCCAAAGTGCATATCTTGGTCCTACGCAGTGCTGCTGAGCCTAGCAGCTGCTCTCACTGTACGTGTGCAAAGCACCACATTGTAGGTCGGCCTGAGTGTAGTCTGTAAAAGAAACAGAAAACACAAGAGAAACTTCTCTACAAACAGTAATACAATATTACAGTAAATAATGTCTTGTAATAAAAAACGAGAAATAATAACTTCAGCCGGAGCTATAGCAGCCTGGAGGGAGAGCACAAGTCCGCTGACTTACGCTGTTGGATCCCTGGGAAGTGGTGACTAAGCCATTAGCTTCATGTGGGGCACAAGGCCGCAGTGGGACATAACAAGCAACAGGCTGCGGTGCACAAATTACACGTAATTAGTGAAAACTATTACAGAGATTATTTTAATATCACATACATTTTGTGTAAAAACACAATAAATGCGAATTATATAGCAGATAGAGGTAACAAGTACTTATCTGAACAAGGCTCGTCCGTCAGGTTAGTCTTGAAAGGAAAAATGGCGCTGAGATCTGTGAGCGCAGTGCTTTTGTACCCTCAGGGGCGGGCCATGACTGTGTCACAGACAGCTATGATATATCTCATTCAGTTTTCAGGGTCTTAAGGTAATGGTTACATTTCGTACTTGAAAGGGAACAACAAAAAGTATTACAAAGGATATTGTGATCCATATTTAAGGATATCAATATGCATTACTTCATCGTCGTATGCATTCCCCGTCTGAAATTAGCCTTTGTCTCAAGAGTTTATTTATATTCTCAATGTTACAATTCATCATATTTGCATCAGCTGTTTTTTCCCACCCATTTTCCTTTTAGATGAAGGTTCTCCTTCACTGACCAACTTCGGAATTCATTATTTTCAGCTGAAGGCACCATGCCTAAATAGCTGTCTGCAGGCAAACTAGACAGTCATTACCCAAAAGAGAATGTGCACCTCTGCTTGTCAGCTGGGGCTCTGAACATCCACTGGGATTTGGGGGAGTGGTTAGTCCAGACACATTGTGACTTGTGCTGTCTGCTTTCTTCACAATTGCAGTGCTGAGCCAACTCCCCTAGATACATAGGCACATTGCTGTTTACTTAATACTACATCAGGTCAGGTAAATACAAATAAACAAATAAATAAAACAAGATAAGCTACCACAGGGGTTCCTGGTAAGGGTTCCCCCTTAGAGATGAGGGTTAAAATGGATTACAGGATCATATTTGAAAAGTAGACTTCAAGAGGACAATATATTTTCATCTTTATAGTTTTTTAAATTGTAATTTTACAGACTCTCATCATTGTTAAAACTAAAAAACTAAAAAACAGCGGTCCCATCTGAGAGTTAATAGGGTCCAGAAATTCGAACACACCCTTGCAACTTCATCTTGTCAACTCTTGGGTCATTATTTAGGGAAGTGCATTTGACACTTCTGATTACAATAAGCATCAGTTGTGTTATATGGTGAGGTTGATTGATGAAAGCGTACAATTTGGATGCAACAGACACTAAAGGCTTAAAGAGATTGTTCTGGTACATACCTTCACAAATTGTTTAATACATATGGCTTATTCTAAGCTGCTGCCAACCAAAAATCCTGTATAGGCCCAAGCTGATTTAAGTTAAACTGACAGACATATGATTGAGAGCTATAGTAATAGCATTCTCAACTTTACTGGCGTCTACTGTTTCATTGACTTAATTTCACACAACAAAGAAAAACATAGCAACCGACACCTGAGAGATGGAAACTTGGGCAGATTTATATTTCCTTGGGTTAAGAGTACAAGACACTTTCCTTCCAAGCCAGGCTACTTAAAACTGTATTGTAATAGCGGTCTGGTGTGCCATTTCAGTTGTCTCTGAAATGCCTTTGCTCATGAAAATTGCCTCAATACAAAGAAACACTCCTTATTGATTCAACTAATAGTGCCAGAAAAGGTAAGAAGGTAATGTTCTCCTGCTGGAGCTGCAACAGTACACCCAGTCAATGTTCAAGGGAAGATCCCATTCAAAAGACTTTCTCCTTTGGGACCATTCCCATCAAGTTGATCAATTTGGTACAGTATGTCACAGGTTAGTCAAGCTCTTTCAGCACTATAGTGTATTCTTTAGCCACATCCTTTTTAACTATCTTATCTGAAACATCTGAAACAGACATTATTCCTCTTCAAAGAAAATTGCAAACACCCCTGTAACTTTTTTGATTTACCAAATATTCTGGACTTTTGTTTATATCGAACAGTATTTAACAGTATTACAGTATTAAAGATTTTCCTTGAGGAGTTTGCGCAACATTGTAAATATGAAGTTGGCATCTCAAATTGTTATTAGCAGCTAGATGTGGCAGGATAATTAAATGTCAATTCAATATAATTCATAGATCCAAATTAGCATAGTGATGTTTTTACTTTGGATGAGACGTAAAACCGAGGTCCTACTGCACCAGTTGTGATGCATAGTTCACCCCCAAGTCTCTGGAAGTCGCTTTGGATAAAAGCATCTGCTAAATGACTAAATAATAATAATAATAATAATAATAATAATAATAATAATAATAATAATGTATCTTAAATATCACAACAATGGGGAGATTAATTATGGATCTTTTCAGTCAAGATAACTTTTAAATATAGTAATTAGAGTTAAAATTGTGCATCCCTTTAAGGTGTTACAGTATTTGTTTAGCTTTGATTATAATGGATTAGTGCAGACTAGCAATATACTGTAGCATATTGAGTTATTATTAAGATATGATATGAATTCATTCCTTCACAAGGCAGACTATATTGAGTTATTAAACGAGCTTGGTATATTAAAGGATTTGTGTGATCACAATAGGAAATCAACAATACACCTAATAAGTACAATCAAGAACTCAAAATCAATACCTAGTTGTTCCTTAGCTAACAATTTAGACTAATCACAGTAGAGCCCAATAAAACAGACAGACAGACAAACAGAGCAGCATTGATGACAGTCTACGAAAATGCAATTCATCATTTCAGCACATCATCTAGGCTCACCCTATAACCAGCGTTACAATCTGAAAGCCTTTCAATTAGCCACACCCCTTTTCAAAATGTAATCATCCCACCCTCTTTCTGGAAATATGAAGAGCACAATAAAAAAAAAAAAATGTTTGCTTTCGACTATCAGTGTTACACTTGAAACAACCACTGCCAGTTTCTACCTTAGAGAATACCCTAGAAGAAATAAGAGGCTTTCACAGGTGCATCTGCAAAACTGGTTTCATGGAGATAACTAGCATCGGTGTAAGAGATTGTATTCAGCTGAATAAGGCAGGATGTTTATATTCAAACGATAAAGACAATATGAATAATTTAAGCCCAAATCTTCAACTGTAGCTACAGGCTTGTATTACTGTATAAGGGGTTTTGTGCACAATTGACATCATATATTTATTTGGCACTGTACAAAATCAATAGTGTTATTTTGCAGAGAAATAATTCAAACGAGCATCAATAATGAGAACAATGAAACTGATGCTCTATCTAATTCAATTGATTATTTAAATATATAAGTGCTTTTTATTGCCTATATAGGCTTATACGTAATTTATTTTATAAAATATAATTTATCATTTGAAAAGGGTTTTTTTTTTTTAAACAGTACAAGCTATATTACAATAAAACAAAAATCCAAAACAGTTTTGTAATGGGAAACCATTTCCCAATAAATAAAGCCAACCTTATCAATATATACATATCTGCGCAGCAGCTATCAAGACGCACCACATAAATCTGACTAAAGCAAATCAAAAAAAGCAAAATTACTACAACAATGAAGAAAAACATAGGTAGAACACACAAGAACACACATCCATGGCCACGATTACATTAAAAAGAAATATTGAGAGGATTGACACTTGCAACACAGAACCACAGTTTCAAATTCACTTTGATCACCAGTGTTGGACTTTAAGGCTCACATAACAGCCCCTGAAAAACACAAATCACAGTTTCCTCAAGTGACAGCTTCCCTGTGGTGCCATTCACCAGAAACAATAAGTACCGAGCAATCAGCAGCACAACATTTCTCAAGTCTTGGTGCTGCACTTTGCAGCAATCAAGCCCATTAGGAGCATTTCTAACTTACATCGCCAGAGATACTTAAGAGCCCCTTCTTCACCTATCTCCTTCCCCTGTGCCTTTCAGGAGACTGGAAAGCCCTATTCCAGCCTGCTGATAGAGAGGCACTCCTGTCTGCTTGCTGCTTCCCAAAGAAGGAGCTCCACTTTTGCATCCTCAGTTTCAGTACCAAGCCTGTAGTAACAGTCCACCAGTTTTACCTTTTTTGGCCGTTTCCTCCTATGGCTGATGCCATTCTGTTTCTCCTCACTGTCACTTCTCTGGGCTGCCTCTTCATTCATATTGGTATTTTATTTTTTTCAGTAGTTTTTCTTTAGCACGGAGCTCTGCCATTAAACCCTCTCAATTGCACGGTCCACACTGAGTGTGCCACTTACTGGAAGCAGGGGAGGCTGAAGGAGGGGGGCAGAGCAGTAGATGGGAGGGAGGGGGAAGCACAATGATGTTGCCATGGCAGCAGCTGCCACAACTGTTTATATGAATAGGTTGCTAAATTTGATTTAACCAATTGCCATCACGGCTAGGCTGCTTAAAAAATAAATGAAAACCATACACAGGGATCTCAAGGACCAGAAAGGGTTTGTAATGCAAGGATGATAATATCACATATATACATAAATACATAAATAAATAAATAAATAAATGAGGAGGCTTACAAAAAGTGAAACATGGTATGTAAAAATACAAAATTTAAAAACTGTAATATTAAGTCCAACCACGCTACCATATTTAAATATGTACAGTCCCAACTTTCTTCATGCTCATAAAAATAATACTAATGAAATAACAATACTACTACTACAACAATAACTACTACTACTTCTACTTATATGTCTACTAATAATAATAATAATAATAATAATAATAATGTTATAACATTATTAATATACTGTACTACAGTATTGGCATAATTCTATATATTATAATTAGGGGAGCTATAGGATGTTGGGCTGGACAGCATTCTACTTCATTGTTTGTTTGTTTTTTCTTCTTTAGGGATATAGTAGAGTAATACCATACATTTGATTTGTCAGATGTGTAGTGATATCAATAGTGGGTTCACCAGAAAAAAGAATAATATGCAGCATACATGTTGTTCTTTTGTTTTTAAGGATTTATAGCAGAAACTGTTTATGACTGTCTATGCAATTAAAGTATATATCCTTTATTTACAATATTAAGAATTATACTGTATAATACCAAACATAAGCACATACGTTTGTACTTATGTAATAAAAATTCTGTACTTTGTGAAAATTAATTTACTCCTTTGGTTTCATATGCAGTATGAGCCTATGCACCTGTGTCTGAGTATAAGGCTCTGATGGTTGGCGTGCTATTGCAAGGTGTGCCGTTAAATAGAATAAATTATGATAGTGAAATTGATAAAGTACCATAATTAAGCTGTGTCGGTGAATTTAAAAGAGGCTTTCCCTTTTTTCGAATTTTTTTCGAGTTCTGCATATAAGCACATTTTGCTCATGGCTGTGTTTAAAACGATTTTTAGCATTCAGAATAGAATGTTCTTTTTCTAGAATTCTGATGTCATCATACCATCATCACACTATCCGAGTGTGGAGTGTCTAGAGGGGGTAGTCTGTTCCTTGGGTCAAAACACAGCAGGTTTAGGGGCAAACTGAATAATAATTATCGTCTCCTTCCTTATCTCCTGTAATCCCGTTGCAAATCTTGTGCCAAGAAATACTTATCAAACAACCACAACGGCCAATGAAGCGCAATGAGGCTTGTTAAAAACAAATGCCAACCAGATAAAGGGCACAAAGCTACATCAGTGCTATCCCATGATTGTCAAAAGTTCTCAGGAATTTCACAACAGACTTCTCTGAATAATCTCAAAACAGGTTAAGCAAGCCGAACTCTTGGCGTATCACAATCAATAAAGCCTTAGCAGTCTTTAAGATCATAACTTTGAATCCCACTGTTGTAAACTATTTTACACAAAGATACTTCTCCTATAATAATTATAGTCATTATAGCCTTTTTTTATTGAATTGGTTTGGAGATAAGAATTGTATATATTTTTTACAAGACATATTTTGTTTTAACTTTAAATTCATATTAAAGTGAAGCTATTGATACAGATGGTCGCAGAGCTGAAGCACAAAATAGTATGTAGTTCTGTGCAATTATAAAGTACTAGTTTTGCTTTCTATGTTGACAACTCCAAAGGTACATTTATCAATGATGAATAAATAATGATATTCATGTCAGCAAAAGTCTTACAAAGATTGCACTGACATAAAGAAATATGTTGAAAAGACTGTAGTTAATTCCATAAAAATAGGCTACATAAAACTGTATAATATGACAGAACTGTTTATGAAAAAAATATACTATGGCTGGTTTGGAGCCGTGTGGTTTTACTGTAAATGCCAAATCCAGTTTTCCAGACTCAATTCAGGGCAGCAGTGTGGAGTAGTGGTTAGGGCTCTGGACTCTTGACCGGAGGGTTGTGGGTTCAATCCCCAGTGGGGGACACTGCTGTTGTACCCTTGAGCAAGGTACTTTACCTAGATTGCTCCAGTAAAAACCCAACTGTAAAAATGGGAAATTGTATGTAAAATAATGTGATATCTGTATAATGTGAAATAATGTATAATGTGATATCTTGTAACAATTGTAAGTCGCCCTGGATAAGGGCGTCTGCTAAGAAATAAATAATAATAATAATAATTCAGTTTGCTGGGCTATGGGAGGTAACAGCTGCAAGAGCTTGCATTTCAAACAGAGATGATAAAGGTTAGCTAACAAGGTTAGAAAGATCAGATAAGTGATGGGAACCTTCAATAGGGCCAGCCCATAAACATATATTAAAATGAAGGATGTGTTTTCAAACACAGTGACCCTGACCTTCTAGCTGGCCAATGACAATGTCCGTTTCCTCTGGAACATAACAGTCTACTGCTGATCAATTTGCCATCCTTTTCTTTCCTCGTCTGATTAACTATCAGTTAACAAAATATTTAATAGGTCAAACAAAAGAGTTGTACTGTGCCTCACCCCAATTTACTGACTTTTTAGCATCATGATTACCCATGTGACTATCTTGTCCTTTACAAACTAACTACTGTATACAAAATTACTTAATGGTGTTAAACATACCTGTACAATGTATTCATCATCAGAATTCTTTAAAAATGTTTATATAAAATGTTAATCAATTTTCAACCAGGGTATCGTTACAAGGATTACCAGTCTTTCATGACAAGTCAGTTTTGTCTGATCAAAGCTACCAGCTATATAGAGAACCTCCCTATTTTGTACGGATAGACCAACTTGTTACATCTTGGTCTGTTTGAGTAGATCTTCCAGGACCTACAACACCTGCTTTATAGTATCCCTCCCTGCACCTTATAACCATACCTACCAAACTGGTATATCAAACATTATAACATTGCCTATGAAAATCCTGTTTATTCTAGCTTAATTAAAGCTCAATGTAGTCCCTTGTAAAAAAAGCAGACATGATATTAATAAATAAATAGATGGATTTTTGTTTTACAATCCACGAATTGTATAGCTCTGTGTTTCAATGTAAAACAATAGACACGTTAGGAACGTGTTTATAATAACAGAGTTTTAATATTTTATCTCAGGTCTAAAATAAAACAAAAAATTAAATATCCACTGTTTTCGCTGCCAGATGGCAGCTTCCTTTTTCCCAGTGCTGTTAGTCAACACTGTGGGAATTGTTAATTGCGCATCTGTCCCAGGTTTGGTTTGTGTGTGTGTGTGACAGTCAGCTGGGGTTTAGTGCTTGTCCTTAATGAGGAGTTTCCACTGGTTACCTAGAGCTGAACCCCACTGCTGCAGCTGTCTCGCTCCGATAAAGCAGGAACAATACAACAACTATCTGAGGGAAAACAATGGCTTCAGAAATACTACCGATATATTATTGATTGAGAACCAACTTCTGCAGCTGCCAGGACATCAACTTTGTACAATATTTTCAAGTTCACAGCACAAGTTCCAAAACCAAGTCAATTTTCAAACATATGGTACAGTAGAACTAATGGCATTTAATATTAGATTCTAATATCATTCAACTTCCTACCTACTATAAAAGGACAGAAGCTATTGAAGCAAAAACCTATTTTTTCTTAGATATGTATTATAAGAAATATCTAGAGTAAAGTATTGCATTCTAATGGCATTTAATGAATCCTTATGTTTTTGTGATGTAACATCATGCTTTTCTTCGTTCTTGTAGTTTACATGAACTTGATCAACTTTAACAACAGAAGCAGTTCTATACCTATAGCAGTTATTGTATTTCTTGCTCTTATTGTATTACTTGTATTGTAACACTTGAAATGTATTTGCTTACGATTGTAAGTCGCCCTGGATATTAGTAGCCTATTATTCGGACAGTTTTCTACAAACCTGCAAGTCTTGCCATTTAGGGACCAGCAATACATAAAATCAACTAATGAAACTGCAGTTTTCTCTTTCTCAGAAAGTTTCTGAATGGTGGTTGCAGTCTGCAGCACAACACCAGACAATGCTGTTTACTCTTTTTTGATTTATATTAAAAAAATACCTTTCCTTTGACATTACAGTCACTGACTCCAAACTATATGACAAGAGCCAGTGCCTATAACAATTACAAAAAAAACTGAAACTGTCAGGACAATTCAATAGTAGAATTTGGATTCCAGGCCTATGGTATATCATTTACATAAAAACTTGAACAATACCTCTGGGGTGTCAGGGATGTTTTAGCAGGTAAATATCCCAAGCAGTACTTTTGCACAGGAGTGGAAGACTACCTCTTTACAGCAGGAAACTCATACCAAGAGCATAAACAGAAAGAGCTGACAATTGCTGAAGTGATAGGTGGATGACAGATTAGAAATGGATATGAGATAACTATCCAGGTGGATGTCCCTCAGATAGAAAAATAATATGTAGAATAATTTGATATAATACATAATACTAAGAAAAAAGGGGAATACTTTTTCTTTTAAACTTTCTTAGCTTTCATTTTGATGTGTTCTAGGCATCTTGCCAAAAAGAGAGATAAGGAGTTTAGACTTTGTGTTTTAAATGTATAATTGTACTGAATCTTGCAGGTTTGTAACCACGACATGAGAAGGGAGTGAGACTGGCTTGGAAACTACAGCTACACTGATAAGCAAGCCGGCTGGAGGACCAACTTTGACTCCCTAGGTCCAGGTGCAGTGGAGCAGCTAATTTGGTATAGTTATTATGAGCAATAAGAGATATTGTGAGTTTGAAGAAAAAAGAAACTTCAAGGACAGGAGAGCCTTTCTTGGCTTCAGTGAATCTATACAGTTTGTCAGGTTTTTTTTTTTTTTTTAAATGTTGTTTTTTTTTTTTAAATGATGTGTTAATATAACAGAGATAGCTGTGTGTGATATGACAAAGGGGGACTCACACATACCTCAATAGAGATCTTGAAAGTGAATAGCCTATATGGTGAAACAGAGTTGAGTTGAGTAGCGAGCACTTTTTCTCTGTTACAAACTGCAGCATGAGCGAATGCATTCCCAGATGAAAGAGAAGGAAAGAGCTAGGACCTTGAGCCTGACCATTTGGGTTAGTAAGCCTGTGTCTACCTCCTCAGCCAGAGTGGAAGCCCAACTGGAACAGGTTCCCTCTATATTTTTTCTGGGGACCAATATGTATAGAATGACCCATTTATGCCTTTCCAGGAGACCTTGCTGTATAGAAAATAAAACTATATTTAGGTTAGGTAGAATAAAAAACATCAATTTTAGAAAACAGAAATGGTTATGGAAACTTATTCGTTTTTGCAAAACATTGAAGGAATAATGAAAATAATTTCAGACCTGTCTCCTGTCTACACCTATACAACCAAACTTTAAATTAATTTACTTCTGTATAGTTAGGGGATTGAGAGGAGAAGAAAAGGTTCTTGTAGGTATCGAATAACCTGGCACTCTTGCAATCCTTAACAACACAGACAAAAAATAATCAATTTTAAGAAACATTGGAATTGGTGGAGCTTTGGAGAGAGACAAAACTTCAAGCAAGTTAATGTTATGGGTTTACATAGGATTAGTTAGATGGGGACAAATGTCTTTTCAACTATATGATGGGATAAATTGCGCGTGCTGTGGCATGCATCATCCGAAGAAACATTTTGAATTCTGTAAAATAATGATACTATGTAAAATATGTTATGACGATGCTTACAGTCCATCCCACAGGAAAGATGATGAGCCTGTGGACAGAATTTCTGTAACAAAGATAGCTACCCTGCTAGTAGGAGGAATCCTAAAGGAGAGGATCCCGGACAGAAATGAAGAGGGTAACTATGTGTATGATAATGATGGAATGCTAAAGCAAAGTGAGAGATCCCTTTTTGATCGTAGCTCTGGGGACCCAGTAAAAGATGAATGGGCTCAACTTGAGTAACCCTTGGAATAGGTAAAAAGCATAGGAGCATGTAGGACCATGATAAAGACTGAATATCACCCATGCCAGCACTATAGACCTGCTTCGCCCACATATCACAAATTTGATACTGGTCCTTTCAAAGGATCAATAGGAGGAAATGTCACAAGTGACCCTCAAACCGCTTCTCTCTTGTATAAGGTATTAGTTCCTTTTGAATGGAAGGCCTATGCAGCCAAAGTGACTCATCCTTCGATCGAACCAACCTAATTTCTCGGGGTGTTCCCCACTGATGATGGAGATGATAATGAGGCTTGGGAACCCTCTGATGTGAAAAATTATGAATACTGGACAACTGAGATATTCTGGATGGAAGTAATACCTAACAAAATAGTACTCTCTGAAAAGGGGCATATACAGGCATGTGTCTGGACTAATACGTAGATGTCAAAGATGTCGAACCGGGTTGCCACAAGCAGAACCAAAACCGCGTCCTACATGTACACATATGGTAAAGCATTGCAGGATTATGTTTGAGTGTCTCCCTGATGATCCTCAGGGATTATCCCTTTTTCATTTAAATGTTAAATCAGACAATGTAAGGAGAATTGAATGTATGGGATGTAATGTAAATCATCCAGTAAAGTAGGCTCACTTGGGGCAATTAGAATGCAAAGAGACCTGCTACTCGAGTTCAGGTCTCCTGTAGATACCAGGTAACTGGTTTAGCAAAACACACACTTGCAGTGCTCAGTGATGGATCCCGGACCTTGTGGCTGCTTTTAACGAACCTCTGAGAGCAGAACCGGACAAGGATTTCCAATCCTGCTGGGAGCACTCTGATGTCCTGGATGCAAACTGAATACTGTGTCCAAAAGATCATTGGAAGAAAAATAGCAATAATATTATTAAGGGCAATAATATTATTATTAATATTAATTTAGATTATGCTGAGGCAGCCATAAGAGGAAATATTTTTGCAGAAATCTGTGTTAGCCTAAAAGAGAGACTCCGTGAAACTATGAAACACTGACCTAATTTAATAACCTTGATGGGGCCTCTTGGAATGCGCATATTTTGTTAATAAACATGCACATTAGTGCTTTAACTGTTCATGTTCATGTCTCATTCCTGATGCTATCCTGTCACAGGAACCACCTGAGCTCCCTGATCAATTGTAGACACATTGTCACGCATATTGTAATGAAAATGTCTATTAATAAAACACTGCAAGTAACAGTGCAGTGTCAATATTGCTTCTGCAAAAACCTCTATAGGCCATTTCATATGTAAGAAAATGAATGTTTCTGCTGCCTACTCTCTTACATAACAGAATGTCAGAAGCAATTAATTCTCTTGCAAGTACAATAAAGTTGACAAAAATTGAGGGAGGCAGATTTGGTCAGAACAGAAATAAAAAGTGCTACCAGCTATATCTGGTCTATGTTCATATCTCTTGCTTTCCATGAAATAACAGGGTTATTTTATATTTTCAGATTTTACTGGCTCTTGTTTAAGCCTCCTATATGCATTCCTGGGGCGAAAGGGGGGATTCTGTTTTGATACCTTGTAGTGCAGTTTATACCTTCAACGCCTGCAACTTCTTGGTGCAGATCAGGTCTTTGTCGACTGGGGAAGGGTACATTTCGATATATTGAAGTGTACCCTGGTTTAGACTAAGCTATTGTTTGGAACCTCAGCATGTTACAAATGTACCCTGGTTTCAAGTCTCATTTCGTGTTGCAAGTTGTTTATGACATACCTTTGTCACGACATTTGTCAGACCTACATACAGTAGCAGAAGTGCCATAGCGAGAGAGAACGTGCATGCAAACTCAGATTGTTTTACTTGTTGAAATACTTGTAGATGATTTATCAATGATTTATGCGTCAAAATGGGAAATAATGATGATCAAGTGGCGAGCTCTGGTGCAAGAGTAAATGTTGGAGGTGAGGATCTGGAATTGTTTTTCACAAATCATCCTGTTACGAAAAAACATTGCCTGTCTGGTATCTTGTCTACAGCGACGTATTCTGTCTTAATCTCCCTCCCCTTTCTCACCATATCGGCCACTACATTATTATTATTTATTTCTTAGCAGACGCCCTTATCCACATAGGACTGAATGCTCATTAGATAATCAAACAATTCGCCCTGAGGTACACAAGTTTGATCGGCGGCAGCCATGTTGGGAGCTGTAATGCGCATGTCATATCTGAGAGGAAATTAACGGTTTCTGGCAATTGCTATTTCTAGCAAAATTTGAAAAGTAGGGTACAATTGTAACATGTCCAGGTACCAAAAGATAGCTTCTTCTAAATCAGGGTATATTTTGACAGTACCACGGTCGACAAAGACCCAATCTGATGAGTCTTCGTAACAGAGAATAATTTGGCCTGATAGGCGTTTTATTTTTCTGATTTGTTATATATTTCTATTTTATATAACATTTAAAAAAAAACACACTTACACAGATGCATTTGTCAGCTTGAACTCTTGTCAAAGAGTACAAGTTCTTTGAAATACTCAAAACAGATGTCAAAATAAATGTCAGAGAAATCAGTAAAATCCTAAAGAGGAATAGTAACAGAAAAAATTCAAAAGTTGATTTATTTAATGTTTAATGTTAGAAAATGCATTACAGAATGTACTCCCAATAATATTATTAAGAAATGGTTACCTAATATCCAATTCAGTTATACAAGAAGTCTTGAAGCTAAAAGTGTATTTACATTTTTACACCATGCAGTAATATATGCAAAACAGATTAACCATTTGATGTGTCACGTATAATCGACTAAACAGTATACTTGGCATAAAGAAGTTAGCTTGCCAAGGGGCACTTATTTCTGCGAGTTTAGAAGGGTATGACTGCAACTGGGAAACCAAAGAGTCCCTTGTCACAATACAGATGAATTAGTCACAAAGGACAGCTAATATTGGAGTATTTACAACAGTGTTTCTATATTTTTTTTTATTTATTTATGTTCCTCAAACCCCAGCATATTCAATATATTAGAAATATGACTAGTAAAACATTCACCAGATTCTACTTTCCATTGTGCTTGTGTAAATGCGTCTATTATTATACACATTTCTTTTGAACAGTTTTGGACACCACCACAATCCATTAAAACAGTATAAATCAATATCACATAGAATGTACTATAAAATGTGTTAACAATACTATTCCATTCCTTAACACTAGAAGCGCTAAGCCGGTCAATTTGACCGTTTGGGATTTTAAAATTTTAATTACTCTGTGTTCCGGAATGTAATGCGCATGCCCGTTTATGACTTTTCCTAAATATATGTATTAGATATACTGACGCAGTTTGAGCCGCATATTCAAAAGAAATTGGTAATTATAAGCATGTTTACCTAGAAGCACCAAAACCAGTCATTTTAACCAGTTATTTAAATACATATTTATTCATCAAATATAGCCTATAATCCTTCATGTCCTTTTAAATACAATCACCTGTCATTTTCAATACAACCACCTGTCCTTTTCAATACAATTAGTCCCGTGATCAAGTGGCATCTACCTGTCTACATTCTTTGAGTGCTTGAAAAACACGCCCCTCTGTGTATAGCATTGCAGGTTCATTCAAGTACAATAGTACAATGTACAGGAACACAGGCACATTGCATACAAAATAATGATTTGTGGATATTATCTGTGGAGGAGTTGCAAAAATGTATTGCAATGTTGTATGTTCGTGGCGCATACGGGGGCAAAAGTGTTCATCTGGAGAACTTGTGGTCCAAACAGTGGGGAATTTCCTTTTTTCTTCAGACAATGGCACGCAATCAGTTCAGAGAAATAATACGATATATTCGTTTTGATGTGAGAGCAACAAGAGTCACACGCCTTCTGACTGATAAATTTGCCCTGGCATCGGACATTTAGAACGGTTTCATTACAAACAGTATTGCTTGTTACAAGCCAGACCACAACATCACGGTAGATGAGCAGCTGTTTCCTACAAAATCACGCTGTCCATTTACCCAGTATATGGCTAATAAACCTGCCTGGCAGTGGATGTTGTTTCAGAATATCTTGTCAATGGTTTCCACTACCTGGGCAGGGATGACACTCGCCCTGCTGGCCAGAGACTGGGAGACAGCGTGGTGCTGAGGCTGACAGAGCCGTACCTCGACAAAGGGAGGAATGTGACCATGGACAATTTTTTCATATCACTGCATTTGGCCAGAGAATTGAAGAAAAAAAAAGCACCCTGGTAGGAACTGTAAATAAGGCGAGACACGAACTACCCCCTTAGCTCTAGGCTTGCGAGCACCCTTGCGCTCAACTACACTGTTCAGGAACAGTGACTGTGCCACCATCAGTGTTTACAAGTGCAAGAAGAACAAAACAGTGATTATTCTCAGCTCTATGCACAAAAAAGTGTCGATCGGAACTGATGGCAAAAAAAAAGCCTGAGACATGGAATACTACAATGCCACAAAGTTCGGTGTGGATGTGCTGGACCAGATGGCATGACAGTATTCAGTCACAGGCGGATCTCGTCGGTGGCCTTTGGCTGTATTTTATAACATTTTGGACCTGGCAGCCATCAATGCGTATGTTTTGTACAAGGAATGTACCGGGGGAAAACTGCAACAGGAGGGACTTCATCTTGCAGTTAGCCATGGAGCTTTGGCAAGCACATATGGATCAGAAAAGGGCAGAGACAGATGCCCCTTCTGGCAGTGCTGCAGCTGCTGCACCCACACGCAAGAGGAAACAATGCCAGGTTGCAAAATGCAATGACAACAAAACTTTGGATGTCTGCGCCGGTTGTGGAAGGGCAGTGTGTGGTAAATGCTCAGGGAAAGTGGAGAAGTGTGTATTGTCTGTGGACTGCACAGGTTAGAATGCTGTCAGGTATGTAGGTGTGGCAAAGTGCCCCCCCTGTGTATGTTATATGTTACGTGTTGTGTGTAAATGTTGGTGTATAAGCATTGGTACACGGAATATAAGCGGGTCTGTGTTTCACGTGTGTGTAAATTGTGTATTTGTATTTAGGCACGGGGATGGCACATCACATCACGTGCAAGTAAAAAGTAATAATATGTGAGCACGGGGAATTGCACTTTAATTAATTCACGTGCAGTTGTACCGAGATTCCAATTGAATGATTGACTAGCAATCGAATCTCGGTACAACTGCATAAAAGCTGCATGTTTTCACTCACTGGTGGTTGGTGTTCGGTGAGTGGAGAACAGGTTAGGAGACGGAGGGAATTGTAAAAGTAAAATAAGTAGTAAAAGAAGCTCACCGTGTTTGTCTGTGTAGTTCGTTTTGTTTGTCTGTTTATTTTGGCTCAAGTGCCGTGTCCTGTGTTTTTGTTGCAAACCTTTTTATTTTCTGTGCTGTTAATTATTAAATGCTGAGCGCGATCACGCGCTCAGCTTAACCAAAATCCAAGTCTCTGTGTGTTACTTCCAGCATCTGGTCTGACGCCACCCACTCCGGCCGTCTTTGTGACAGTAGGCTAAATAAATATGTTATGTAAATAGTTTATTGTATTATAGTTATTTATGTTTTGAAGTAGTACATTATATGCTATTTTCAAAAAATAAAAGAGCCTTTGATGTTATTTTTACAAACAAATGAAATGTTTATACAATTTCATATGTACCTGTTACAAAATAGTTACTAGTGAAATGCTTATTTTATTTATGTTTTATTTAAGTTTTTCTTGTTTTGTACTGCTCCTTTTGAAAAAAAAAAATATGTTTTGTTTTCCATTTAAATATGGTGTTTCTGCTAGCAAATGTTTGATTTGATGTTCATAAATAAAACTTTTGAGTTTTATACGATCGTTTGTATTTCATTATCATATTACAGCTGTTTAAAAAGCTACCGGTTAAAATGACCAGTTTGGTACTTCTAGGTAGTTCAAAATTCCAGCGCTTCTAGTGTTAAATGAACATTAAACTCTTTCCGTCACTTAAACTATAATCCTGATAACAGCAGTTTTCCTACTTATTTTTGTTTTACATAGTGCAACATTTGATTACTCTTTCCCTGCATGATTACAACCTCTTAGGTAGGTACTTACTCTTTAACGTCTGTTTCCAATCTGGGATGAATATTCAGGCAGACAGAGACTGACCTTAGGATCCCATTGAGATTGGTCTCAATGTTCTTTCAATTTATTGATGTAAAATTGAGGTCTTCACGCAGGTCCAGAAAATACTGCATTCAGCAATTACCAATTTAATGAATCCAATATGGGTTTCACACAAACAGTGTCAATATTCAGTTGTTGAATTCAAGGCAGAAGCTGTACAGTATTTGTACCAGCTTACTGCATGGCGAGATTAAAGATTCAAATTATAAGGTACAATATAACACTATTATATACTGTATATATTTGCCTACAGTTTACCAGAGATTAACATTAGGTGCATAGATAGCTCTGTTATATCTCTCAATGCTCCTGTTTACAGGATCATCCCGTTTGGTGAGGTGGAATCTGCATCATTAACTGCAATACCATTTCATTTGATTAAATTGCTCTGCTGGCAGAGCACAACGTTCTGCATGGATTGTGTTCCTATTTTTCAGTTTGGGTCTGTAAACACAGCAGAGAGATTGATAGGATAGAGTTATTTGTTTTTAAAGATGTAATTTATTCATTTCCATAATGGTCTGCTATATGGTTTGAAAGTGTTGCTAGTAACAGGAGAACACTGAACAGGTCAACAGCAATTCTCCATAATGATTAGGCAAGGTTTTTAACTGGAGGCATATGTGATTAACCCCCTCTGTTTCCTCTGTTTGGTGACTCCAGAATGAACTAGAGTAATCCTTGTGAAACACCAGTAGATGGTTACAGAAGCTCCTACCAACTGATTGCCTACTACCAGCCCTCTATCAACAGCAGAGAGATCAAACCTTTATACTTTATACACTGTATATATATAACAGAATGAATGTCAGGGATGCTAAAGCAATACAAATGAATTAGTCACAAGGGGCAGCTAATAATGGAGTATGTACAACAGGTGTTTCTGTATTTTTTTTTATTTATTTATGTTATCAAACCCCAGTATATTGAATATATTAGAAATATGACTAGTAAAACATTCACCAGATTCTACTTTCCATTGTGCTTGTGCAAATGCGTCTATTATTATACACATTTCTTTTGAACAGTTTTGGACACCACCACAAAGAAAGAACCAGACAAGATTTGTGAAGGCCTAGGATAGGTTTATCATTATTCATTGAGGGAATCTATCCCAGGGCCACACATCCCAACAGATTAACAATAACAATACAAAATATTTTTAATTTTCAGTGACAGTAGACTATTGTATCTAAACAAAACATGTGACTAAACGTCACTATTGCCGTGCAATACAAAAGACGTATAAGACTTAGGTGACCACATGCGCATTTACTTTGTGTGCCAGTTTAAATTCTGTACCTACAGAGGAGAGGGATACTTAGGTTAAAATAGCCCTGCTTTGATGCTGTTTTTTATTGCTTTGACCACCCTTCTATAATCACTGGATGCATTTTAGAAAACCGTCCTTGTCTATAATGAAACATTGAAACTGCATTAGATCACACCATTAAATCTATAGGATTTTTTATTTATTTTTTTTACAGCAAAATGATATGCAAAGTTGCTAAATTTGTAATAGAACATGTACTGAAGATATGAAAAAATTAAACCTGTCCCAGGAAAACCCCATAATGTCCTGCTTCAGATCTGGGTGAGCACAACAGAAATAGGTAAAATGCTGAACAATCACTGTTGTCATGGAGTACAGCAATTGTGTAAGTTATTTGAGTTCACTCAAAAGACACACAATCTGCAATAAAAAAAGTTCATTATATGCAGATTTTTAGCTCAGCACTGGTTATGACAATGCTTTCCTTCATGTTGATTTTAACTGTCATCTCTCAGAAACACAAATATACTGATGAGAAACACAGTTGTATGAGTAAGGATTGTATGCATGTTTTTATATAAGGAGGCAGGTGATGCATTCCTCTAAGGTCCAAAAGTCCCCAGTGGGTTTAGGCTAACGAATCAGTACTGCTGCAAGGATGGCTGCTTCCTTTAAATGCTTTCATAAACTGTCCTGAAGTACTTAGCAGCACCACTGTAAAGCCATGTTTTCTTCATTATGTCACTTTCAGTTTTCAGACTGATTCTGAACACATTCTGATTCTTTGTACTGTAACATGCACTTACTAGTAAACATTTAGCCCTTCCAAATCATTGTGTAGTTCAAGTTATATTTGTTGAGTCAATCAATCATTATATAATAGCTTGGGTGAACAGAGCACTCTTATTGGCTGAACAAGATTCCAAGCAATGCTGTTGAAAACTTAAATGAGGGGGGTGGAAAATAGGTGCTGAAGAGAGCAGAAAAACTATATTCAGCTGGGCTGTAACTGAGCTGAACTAAGATAGCCAGCCTCAGAACAGGACTAGATGTTATTGGTTGCAGCACAGAAACTGCATACTCGGAACATCCTGCACCTTTTTTTGTGGTTACTGATGTCTGGGTGGGAGCCAGTTCTAAATATTTCATGTGCATGAAGACATTAGATCTGGAATCACGAGTTTAGATCATCTATCACATTGCTGTCCTCTAGGAGATGCATCATTGTATTGTATCTACAGCCTTTTGGTACATGTACTGGAATTCAGTTTACTGCAACTGCTGGTGACCAATAATACACTGAGAATTGAAACACGTGTGTACTTGCAAAACCTGCTCTGACCAGCTTAAAACCAGTACCCATGGCTAGAACACCCAAAGGTAACCATAGATAGGGCCGTTTAATGCTGAAAGCAAACAGATTGTCACACTTTCACTTTACTAACTTATGCTATCCAAGGAACTGTAAAGAATTTATCCAAGTGTTTTGTTTGCTTGTTACTGTACATCTGCTTTTTGGAATATAAAATTGATGGATTTCCTGTATTGGTGATGTCCAAACAGTTTAATACACCTACACTTCCCCACATTGCCCCACCAATAAGCCCACTTCCATCATGACAGCCGCCTCTTGGGGCGAGAGGGTAATTGAGTCTGCACCCAAATTCTATCAATAGCCGTCATATATAAAGACCACCAACTGTGGCATGCTTTTGAGAAGTGGATGGCTCTAATAAGCACAGCAGAGAACTCCACGTTAATTTTGTTTGATACAGTGCTCCAAAGAATTAAAACATTGCTCCACTTCACTTTGGGCAGCAGTGTGGAGTAGTGGTTAGGGCTCTGGACTCTTGAGTACCCTTGAGCAAGGTACTTTACCTAGATTGCTCCAGTAAAAACCCAACTGTATAAATGGATAATTGCTGTAAAAAATAATGTGATATCTTGTAACAATTGTAAGTTGCCCTGGATAAGGGTGTCTGCTAAGAAATAAATAATAATAATACTGTAAATATCCACAAAAATGCAAAGCCTAATGCAGCTGCTTATCAAAGGGATGTTGCAACTGTGAATACACTGCTTTTACATTATTCATTTGAAGCAAAGATTAACTCTTGGTTACTGTATAATCAATATACAGATCAATTAACACAGCACTTGTCATACTACCCTAAAGTCTTTATTTTATCATTAAGTACCTTGCAAAAGATAGCTTTTCAATATGTGTATCACATTTCCAGGTGTATCAGCTTGGGATTGTAATTGAATTGCATTTACTAAAACAAAAGACAAGAAAAACATTTCATGCAGCTACTTAATGATTTTTTATTACAAGTTTTACAAAGAGCTCTCATCCTATCACAATTAATTGTACTGGTATTAAAAGGATAAAAGGTTTTACATATAGCTTTCTTTAGCAGCTGACCAAATATGACAAGTGCTATGATAAATGAATAATGGTCAATTACTTGTGGTGTTGCTCTACCTCTGTTTATCCCTTTTTTTCTTTTTCTCTCTTTCTTTCCACCTGCCTGCTGTGAAATTTTCACTGCAAGCCCAGCAGTGTTGGTATAGTGCACTCTGAGCAGATAACCATAGCAACGAGCTGTGAGTCACATCCTTTGAATTTCAGCAGTTAAGATCAAAACAAACCTAATAAGCTCTGGCAAAATGGGGGTCTTGATATAAGTAATAAAAAACAGGACATCAGGAACTGGTCAACCTTTTAAATTAGGTCAGATTAATACAGTGTTAATAAATGTGCATGCATCATCTGTTGCATGGTGTCATCTGCGTATATTGTTGTGTATATTGTTCTGCCCACACTAATTAATTTGGCTTGAGTTTGTAATGAAGAGAATGATGTTTTCCATGACGACACAGCTACTGTATGCATTCAATAGTCTTTGTAGTCTGCTGAGTGGAGTACAGTACAGGCAGTCACATGTCTAGAGATTGCATGCAGACCCTTTCAAATGTTTACAATAACAGTGGTGGTGCTGATTGATCCAGAGATGTTATCTGGGAGACAGCTCAGAGTGGTCCATGCTCCTTTTTCTGCAGTATATATATATATATACTGTACTCATGTGTTAGCTATTCATTGCTCTTTTCATCTGATGTCAAGCACCTGCCGCCGATCCCAGCAGCTGCCTGCGGATACCAGATGTGTTCAGAGAAGCCTAAAAATATGCAATTTATTTTATATAGCCAAGTGAGGTTTGTAATACTGGTATAAGTAATTACTGTCAGATGCTGGCTACTCATTCCCTCTAAAATAATAAAGACACAGTGCCTGCCTGTCAATACTGTCTATAGTCTTGCTAGACTATAAAGCATCCCATGTGTTACAATAAATGTGCATTGAGTATATAGTTTAACACCTTTCTTGAGCATTTGAATCACGTATTACACAGATATGTAGCATTAAGAAGCTTTATCACTTTAAACAACTATTTCAATAAGCCTCCAACAGGCCAGTAACACAGTTCTGTCACATCAAGTATGAATGTAGCCTGTCAAACATGCGCATGTGGCACAGCGGAAGAGGAGTCAGTATAGACTGACCCCTTCTGTGTAAATGAGGTAATGCACATGGAGGAAAGCATACCGAAGTCTGTATGTACAAGCAAGCCCAGTTCTTTGTACAGTGGCTGAGATCTTGGGCTGAAAAGCACAAGATGGTTTGCACATAGCTTCTGCCTGTGTATTGGGAAGCCTCGCCCTGTCGCTCTCTCCCCAAAATCTGCATAGGAAATCCAGCTGTCTCCCAGAAATCAGCTTCAAATAGTTCAGATCTGAGCTGATCATATATGCACTAACCGAGTTTCTGACACACTAACAATCCTACTGATTACTGACACCCTCCTATGGGATGCTCTCTCATATTACTAACTCATATTACTAACTCAGACTTGTATGCAAAAGAAAAATGAAAGCTTTGCTAGTATTTGTAAGTAATGTTTTTCTCCCATAAACAAACAAACAAACAAACATCATGGGGTTTACTGTATTTTAAATGTTTAAACAGTGGTGGATGTTAAAGACACCAGGGCAAATATTCAAAGATCTTGCAAATGTTCTCATCTTTCTCGCAACTCTGCTTATGTTGCGAATGTTTTCCGTAAAATCGCAAGTGAGTGAAGTTTAAGAGTTGCGGAGAAACTGCAATTATCGTATACTGCAGAAATTAATACATTAACATGAATTAAAAGAGGAAATCAACTGCAACTCTCTCGCGGTATATAACCATCGCAACTTTTTGCAAAATGAAGACGCATTATTTGGGCTTGACAAGGCATAGCCCCAGCACCTCTTCAGCTATGAAAGTTAAAAATGTCATTAAATGTTTTGCTCACTGTGAACAGGATGGCTTGCAGTGGTGACGTCAGACCAGAAACATAGACTCAGCACAAGGACTGGCGGGGCAAAACTGAAGCGCAGCGGTGCTCAGCTCATTTATTAAATAATAATACAAACAAAAGATGCTGCCCAAAAGCATGACGGACATAAAACCGTATGATGGAAATACAAATGGGCAGCATCTTAAAAGGGTGGCGAATACAAAAAAGCATGATGGAAATAAAAGCGTATGACAGAAACGCTGCCCATTTTCATTTCCGTCATACGTTTTTATTTCCTTCATGCTTTTTTGTATTCACCACCCTTTTAAGATGCTGCCCATTTTTAGATTCGCCTGTACTTTTTAAGATGACATTGACTTGCACTTTTGGGCCACCGTAACTTTACCATTTATGTGCCATAAAGATGACACTGGCTGCAAAAGAAGGACTGCAACTCTGTTGTCATTTTTTATACACAAATGAAGTAAGCTTACTTGATTTGAAAAACGACTTGAAAGATACAAGCAAATTCCTACACTACTTGGTTTGATAGAAGGCGTGGAAAAACTGGGCCCAGTGGGGTTCCCCCCAGTAGACTCCACCATCGAGGCCCTGGTTAAGGCCCTGCCGGTAGGTGGGTTGGCCAGAGACCCGGCGTGCCCGAACCCTCATTGCAGGGTGACAGAAACGCACCTCAAGTGGGCATATGCAGCGGAGGCACAGGCAACTCGCCTGTCAAACACGGCGAGCATACCGACAGCCTATATGGACGGTGTACTGCGCGAGGCTCCGCTCCCTGAGCCAGTGGCCACAGAGCTACGTCTCCTGTCCAGCACGCTGCTGCAGATCTCCAGTCTCCAAGGGCAAGCTCTTGGCTGGAACCTGGCTAGCTTGATTGTGGCTCGCAGACAGCTGTGGTTGTCACAAGCCAGGGTCCCTGGTGCAGATAAGGCTGAGCTGCTAGATGCGCCTATATTCCAGGGACACACCTTTGGGCAATGCATGACTGATCTTGTATTGAAATGTAAATCATTCAAATACACTGTAGCTGGTTGGATTATTTATACTAAAATGTAAACGTTATTCAAAATATCTGTACAGTACAGTGGTCTTTTAGACAGCCTATACACAACTTGTTAGTTCATTTTAAAAAGGAGAAAAATAAATTATTTACAATGTATTGTCTCAGTAGGAGGTACATTTAAGTATTGTTTTTCAGCTTTGGGTGTATTGCCAAGACCAGCACACAGTAATATGGAAAACAACAGCAAAGCAATGCTTAAATGAATCAGGAAAACTGTGTTATTTTGTCATAACTTTACTTAAAAATGAACAAAGTTCTTCTAAATTATTTGTAATGTATCTATATCTCAGTAAATAAAATATATTATTAAACACAGCATCCAGTTTTTATGGCATTACTTTTCATCTGACTATCATTTTTTTTTTCTTTTTAGTTTTGCATTAAACAGATCTAATTACATAATCTAATGAAATAAATCTCAATGCAATATCTCCGCTTCACAGAAATACAGAAAAGGAACTGGACTGGTTTGTACAGGTTTACATGCGTACATTCATTTGGTTACAAAAAATGGAAATTCCTTATGCAATAGAACAGAGGAAGAACATGCAACAATGTAAATACTCATTTAAACATCACTTTGGAGGCAACTTAAATCCCTTATTGTGTTATGCATGATAATTTTGCCAAGGTAACATAAAAAGAAGCTGGAAGTACTTATGAGGTGCCAATACCAGTACTATATTATTAACAGAACCGTCAATTATTGCAAAATTGGAGGTCACTGAGAGTCCAATTAACTTTTTTTCGTTCTGTAAATTGTCTTTGTCTGCAGTGTGGTACAGTTAAGTAAGCACAGCACGATGCATGACCCAAGTCTAACTGCTGAATGTGTATTTTGCATTACAGTGGATACATTTCAGGAAACATGTGAAAGACAAAGTATTACTGCTCAGAAATACAGAATCCAATTGCAATCCACAACTTCAGGTAGGTGTGGTTGCAGACATGACCAATACAAATGAAAGCAAAGCAAAACATCCACAACCAGCAACTGCCTGAAATGCCACGATTTTACTATGAAAAAGGTATGGTCACTGGTGTGCCTTTGAGTTTCATTTGCAGTAGCCAAGTATATAAAATATATTACATAATTGAATTATAACATTTATATTTAGAAATGTATATTCAGTAAGATAGAAACCACCTTTAAAACTTATTATTGCCAAAAATCTCTTATGCATATATTAAAAAAAAAAAACAACAAATCAAGTCCTCTTGTAGCTGCCAAAATCTATCTAGCTAATAATTCAATAGATTGAAAACGTCCTATTTTTACTCACAAAAGCCTGTTTTTATGCAATATTAATATATTCATTTTCACAGCTTATCAGTAAAAGTGAGCAGGCAACTAAATCCTTTATAAAAGACAGCCTACACCCAAACTGCAAATAATGTCCTATATGTCCCTATTTTTTATAGTACCGATACTGGTAACACTTTAAATTAAGGTGATGCTTATTAATGGTTTATAAATGTCTTATAAATATATACTAGATGCTTAATAACTATGTTGTAGAGTGCTAATAAAGCATTATAGATGGTTTATAACCATCCAATAGTCATAGACAGAATTACGTTTAAACATCAAAAGTAGAACAGGTGGCTAACGTAATTCTGTCTATGGCTATTGCATGGTTATAAACCATATATAATGCTTTATTAACACTCGATAACAGTTATTATGCATCTATTATATATTTATAAAACATTTATAAAGCATTAATACGCAGCACCTTAATATAAAGTGTTACCCAGATACTTCTACAGCCTTTATTATATTTACCTGTTTGACAGTAATTTGTGCATGAAGCCCCTGCCAACTGAGCTTCTATGTGGGACCTTCTATTAAAGTCAGTCTGATCAGCTGTCTTGCCCATCGTGCCTGATACCGACATGCAAGAGGGAGATGGAGATTTTATATGTTACAGAATGTATGCCAGTGATGCAATTAACAGAATAAACTTGTGTTCATCAATATTTTTGCTAGGGTGTTCACAATGGTACAGAATACAGTTACCATTCCATCCACGAAGTATTGATACCCCAAAGACTAATACCATGCAGGATTAATCATCATTTGGGCCAATTAAAAAAAAAAAAAAAAAAAGTTAATTTCCACAATCTAATCATTGAGAAACAGCACCAGCCTCAAATGCTGAGTGTTTATATAGATGCTCACTCAGACATCGACTACTGCAGATGCTCATGACTGAGTGTGTGGAGCCACCCACTGTTGAAAATAATACTCTGATAAAAACACAAGAAGTGAACAGTCAGGGACAGGCCCTCTGCTGTGATAAATCAGCAGCAACTTTTCCTCCAGCAACATCAGACATTATTTTTTTGAATTGTGAGCACTGTACTGCAATGGTTATATTTAGGAAGATTATATTTTAGTACTTTTATTTGCAGAATGTTATAGCTTGCCGTGCTGTCAAAGAGGCAGTTAAAGCAAATGATGGGTAGATTTACTGTAAATATTCAAGATGTTTTGTACAGACTGCAATCTGTTCATGCCCTAAATATTACATACTATAATATTATTCCAATCACATATTTAATTTAAATAAAAAAAAGATAATACATTGTATATATTGACACACAATATATGATAGTTTTAAGTGTATTTTTTCTTGGTTTTATTTTTTAATACACATAGCAAAATAAGTAAAATAAAATGAAACCAAGTATATTGCTTTAATAACCATATTGGCTACATGTAGTATGATGCCATTCAATTTTACATTGAAATTCATCCACGACCCCCCTGCTCAACTACAGTAGATTGGAGAAGTTAAATAATATACCAGTAGCTGTTCATACACAACAGTTTTATTTTTCAGAAATAAAATTATTGGAATTTAAATGCAAATTGGTTTATTTCACTGTAGCAGTGCTGATATTCTAGACTGTAACTTGTAGATCACAGAAAATGCCAATTACCAAGTAAAAGGATCCAACTTTATTGTTAAACTGTGCTGCAGTATTGTTTTGCTGAGGTAGTTCTTTTTTTAACCATGAACATTATCAATATGTGCACTTCATGGGAGCATAATGACTAGTAATAGCTGATAATGGATTCAAGGGGGGCACTCTCCTATTTAAAAGGTTTGTTTTTTCCATGAATTCGTCAAAATATGTAAATCATTTATGACAGTTCATTTTTCCCAGAAAAGCTTTTACAATGACAGGGCTATTTCAAAAGAGAAAATCAATAGAAGTTAGCTGTTTGAAAGAAAGAAAAACAAGTTGTGCACATGGATAAATACATGGTCTTTGCTGTTGTCTGCAAATCTTGCTTATTTGATTGCTTTTCTAATCCAAATCCAATTGACTTAATTTAACTAATCTTGACTTTCTAAGAGCCCCAAGTAAAAGCATGTCTTTGCTTAAAGCATCAACATGTATATCTGCTTTATGTCTACTATCCTGAATGCAAAATCCAAATATTATTAAATTGGGTTACAGTTCAACACGCTATCTACCCCGTGGACGTGGAGCCCAGCAATAAATGCTCCTGACTGGGTAAGAGAGAGCTCCAGATGGTCAGAGCTCTCTGATCATGCTAACCGTTGTTGAAAAGACAAGATATTATCCCAGGTTGTTTGGCACCAATCATATCCTGAGCTGCAGACTAGGAAGGACACAAGCAGAGAGTCTGCAGCCCTCTGACCCAGTCGTTCTACTCCAGCAGGTGTCACCACAGCAACCTAAACCCGAATGGCCTCTGTATGCGATTAAACCTAAAATGATTTCAAATTCCATCCCTTATTACATTTTACCATAGTCAAATTTGCATGGTAATTTTGCAATTAGGCTTTTAGCTTATTGTGGTAAGGTGCCCGTCCCTTTTGTTATTTATGTATGTACTGTATGTATGTATGTATGTATGTATTATTATTATTATTATTATTATTATTATTATTATTATTATTATTATTATTATTATTATTATTATACCATCTGTGACATATGGTGTCCTGTGTGGGATAAACCACAGCCTCCTAGTCAGACCAGGGAAGGACCGTTTTTATTTCATTTCTGAAAAGTGTTCTTTTTTGGGGGGGGGGGGGGGGATGGGATGGAAGGAAGACCAGGAGGTAAAGTACAGGGAGGAGGAGGGCCGCTTGAAGGCCAGAAATCCGGGTCGATATAACCAGCCATCATTGGTGTGCCCTCTCTGCGACCAAAAACCGGAGGAGGACTGCCCAGAGTAGGAGCCGGAGGATGAGGAGCACGAGCGTCCAGCGCCCAGACAGGGAAAGCAGTGCCAGTTCACCATCGCCTGGGGGTGCTAGTTCGCCATCGCCTGGGGGTGCCAGTTCACCATCGCCTGGGGATGCCAGTTCGCCATCGCCTGGGGATGCCAGTTCACCATCGCCTGGGGATACCTTCAAGTCACCGCCCAGGGATGCCTGCCTGTCATTACCCGGGGTGGTGTTAAATCCAGCAGCAGCCTTTGCACTGCTGGAAAGTCTGGGGCCTGAGCCCCAGAAAAGGAAGCTATCAGCTACAGAGCATGAGGGAGAAGTAGAGCTCCCACTGCTGTCTTCATGGCAACCCCAGGCAAGGCAGGGATGCCGCCTCGGGGGATGCCGCCTGTATGCTACTGGCCAAGGTTGCCAGTATGCCACGGCCTGAGTTGCCACTGGGAGGCCAGGGGAAGCCTCCGCTCCCACCCCAGAATGTGTACTTAAACTTTGGGGATTTTAAGGGGGGAGGTGGCCTTTGAGGCCTTGTGTGCTACGCACAAAGGGGGGCGTATGTGGCAGGGTCCCTGCTCCTTTTATTTGTGTTGTATTATTATTATTATTATTATTATTATTATTATTATTATTATTATTATTATGATGATGATGGTGATGATGATGATGATGATGATGATGATGTATATTGTATTTGTGTGCGGACGGACGAAAGCTGTCCGACATTATTATTTATTGATTGAGACCAGTGAAAAGCCAGTCTCGTACAGTGTAGCTGGTGGTGATGGGGTTAAATCCTCATCCCAGTAAAGCCCATGGGAATGTGGCTGGAGCCTCAATAAGGTAACTGTCTAATAGATAATTAAGGCTCCAGCCACAGTATAAAAAGACCCACTCTGGGCTCAGACAGAGAGTTGTTGTGAAGAGAAATAAGGATAAAATGAGTGAATGCTACCAAGCCAGTGAACAAAGGGACTCGGTTTATATAGAGGAATTATTTGTTATTTAACTGTTTTGTTTGGCCAGTGTGCCCTTTTCTTTGTGTTTTGTTAAACTGTTTGTTTTATTTAATAATAAACAACCTGAGCACAGCCATAGCGCCTCAGTTGCACCCTTACGCTCTGTTGTTTGTTTTCATTTCCTGGTCTGACGTCACCACCCACACGCACTACTCTAGCCATCTGCGACACTTGTATATGTATTTTCCATGTTCTCCATTTTCTACAATGATTTGTCATACTTATCCATGATTTATAACACATTCCAGTGCTTTGCCATGATTTCATAAAGTTTGTTTCTAAATTGCAGAAAACTGATTCAAATCTACAAATCTAATGTATCAATCTATCAGTACCTATTTTTGTAACCTTTATTATTGCTTAGCCATTTGGGATGTCTTTGACATGATATATGCCTTATAACTGGAGCTATTATTGTAATCTATCATAGGGCTCGGGCAGTATTTACAATCATTGACAGAACCAATAAAATCTCAGGTTGAATGTTGATTCAGGATTTATACAGCTCCTGATATATGGTGCATGAGTCACATTGTGTTGAATAGTTCAGGGCACCAGTCCAAACTAATAACTGGTGAATTTAATTTCACATGGATGCCACTAGGTAGTGCTGTTACCTTTCAAAGCAGTAAAAACCATCCCTGTGAAACCAAAGCAAAGGGTGTGTTCACAGTTCAGAGACAGAAACATGTTTTGATTTTCGTTTTCATTGTTTTACACTTATTAAAATGTCAAGGTTTTTGACAATATATTAAAATATATTTAAAATTACTTGACATTTTAAGGTCTAATAAGCAATTTCTTTCTGACATTTCCATTCATCAAACCATTCCTACTTGTAAGCTCTGAATCCATAATCTATCAAAATACTGTACTTACTGTATGTAAGTATAATTTTACAACATAAAGTGATGCATTCTTATTTGACTATCTCGCTCTCTCTCTTTCTCTCTGTCTCTGACTTGACTGTGAGAACCTATCTCTGTTGAAGCTACTGGGCAGAAGGAATATTTGAAGGTAGGTTTCAGAAGATAGCAGCATTTCCAATGAAAAAAACAACACCACATGACTCCCGGGAGAGCTACAATGCATGCTGGGAAGCTTAAAACATGTCTTAGCAACTAGGTACTGTACCCAGGAGCAATCCACGTAAATTAAAAACAAGTTACAAAAGTAAGGCCGCACCTGAGACTAAACGACAATGACATAACGGAAATGCAGTTCATGGATACGCTACTTAAATATATACATTAAGACAATGTTTTACATACAGTATACTATAATGTAGACACATCCTGTGTTCCATAATTTCAATTACAGAGCACAGTTCATCGGGCATTCACCTTTGATTTTGCCTTGGAGGGCTAGTTTGTTTAATTCCCCAACATCAGGATGAAAGCTCTGTGAAACACTTACTGTTCCAAAAACAATATGATACATAATGCATTCAAGAAAACTACAGACATCTTAATTCAGTTCAAACAATTGAAACTGGCTGTAGACCAGGGCTTTTCAAGAGTCCCTGCAGGGAGAGGCAAGTTCCAGGCAGCATGACCACAAACAAGCCTTATTCAGTATGTATCTTGTAGAGATTATCATTGAAAAAGTGAATGTTTGGCTGCAAACTGAACTGGAATGAAAATAGCTCCAAAGAATCTGGCAACTTTAATGTTGCATATGAGGAGTCAAGATTTGCTGAATTACACTTCAGGGTCATAAAAGTAAAAGCCTACACACACCTATACAGTTTAAGCACCTAGGGTATTTCCCTACACTAAATGAACATAACTGTAGTTCAAAGAATAAACCAGGGGGTATTGCTTTTCTCTCACTTTAAAATATAGCATAATTTTGTACATAGAATATAATTCGTAGACACTCATTTCCAACTGTGAATTAACTATGGTTAACAAGTGTTTTCTTTCTCTCAATGATATACTTTACAGTTCTGATTACCATGCATGCCTGTACTATACTAAGTTTTTACCATCATAGAGTAAGGTACATGTATTATAATTAGAATTCACAGTCTTTCTTGACACTAAAGACTTGTTTATTTTGTTACTGAGAGGACTAAATAGCAGTAGTTCCTTTGATTAGTATAAAAAGTGGTGAATAACAGCTGGGAAGAGCTTTAGTAGAACACTTCCCCATAGACGGGTCGCCTCGGCGTTGGGCGGAAACTGGAAGTCGGCCATCTTGGGGAAAGTGCGTAACTGCAAGTACTCTAAACAACTCCATTGAGATCAGAAACAGGTCAGGCAGCGATTGGATAAACCATGGCAACGGGCTGATTGCAGGGAGGAGTTTGGTGGTACAAAGGGGATGCAGCTGCGTGAGTACAGCCCCTTACGCAGAGACGAGACAAACGGCAGGAGCCTGTATTTTGTTATTTTGTTTTGCTTTGTTGTTTCAGACGAGTGAGATGGAGAACGGGAGCTGCAGCCATGGAGCCAGCTCATAACCGCACTTCAGCATATCACTGAACAGCACAGCCCAGCCCAGCGAAGCACCGACACTCAGACCACGATCACAGAGCACAGTTTCGTGCATGGAGGATTGTGGTTATCGGAGTGTATTTTTGTTTGGGACTGCAAACCTGCCGTGTTTTGAATTCCCCTATACCATTGCTGGTATAGGGGCAATCCATTTATTTGTGGATTAACCTGCTTTAATAAACACAGACTGTTTTGGGAGTAAAAATAGCTCCTTGTGTATGTTATTTGCCACTCACCACTTTGCCACACTGGTCTATGTAAATTCAAACACTGATTTTAAGTTGAGCCATGTCTGAAAGTGCATGGTACAAATGTAAAACGACACATTTACCAGGATCTAATGTGTGAGCTGATAACTAATTGACAGAGTTAAATGCTTATTATTGAAGTGGAAATGCTGTTACACATGTCTTTGGCAATGTCTGTGTTAAACTGATAATATTTTAACTGTTTACTTTATTTATATTTTAAAAGTTTACTATAGTAAAAGCATAGCAAAGTGTAATAAAGCATAGATAAGCACAGTAAAGAATAGCAAGGTATGGTAAAGCATAATAATAAACATGGCAAACCAGGGTAAACTATGGAACTGTAAATGCATAGTATCACCAGAGGAAAAGCAAGGTAAAGCTGGAAAAATACCATGCTTTTATAATCCTATGGCTCACCTATCGCCATATCATTGTGTGGTAAGTTTTCATTAATGTGTATTTTAAGTTGCTAAGAGTTTTGGAGCAAAACAAAGAGCTAGTTAATGCAGCCAAACAGCTTCCCTAATGCCCACCAGCAAGAGAGAAAGTCTAGTTGGGTCTAGCAGACATCCTTGAGACAGGTAAAGGAAACAGACCCATAATATGAGTTTGATATCGCAAATGATAACGGAATGATGGAAAACTTTGCACTCAGAATAGTAAGGGCCCATGTAAGTTGACAAAGCTTACAAATGATTCCACCAGTTTTGAAGTACACTGTATACAGTGTAGATGCCACACCCTAGGATTTGAAAGAAAGTAATTTAACAACATGAGAATATCTATACTAGACCTTTTAATTACTTCAAACAGGGAACACCTTCACATCTACAGCATCCTCAATGCGTACTGGGTTAAATAATAGAATTTTTTTTTTTTCCTGCACAAAATGTCAATTTACATGCCAACTGCTGCTCCTATTGATGGGTATTAGTCTAAGACAGTCAGAGTGGCCCTTCTGCATAAAACAGAAAACATCCTAGTTGTACTTGGATCACCATGATGACAATTGATTTCAGGATGTTTTTTGTACAAAATAAGTTCCAAAAAGAAAATTATTGAAATTAATGTCTCGTATTGCTGCTTAATATGTTTTAAAACCAAAATACCTGAAAATAAAAAGGTAAAATCTTTACAATTGATCTAAATAGTGGTAGATCTAAATACCGGTACCGTACCGGATCCCAGAACGTCACCAGGATGCAGTCTGCAAGGAGGTGGGGGCAATGCTCGACCTGGGAGTCGTTCAGCCTTCCCGGAGTGAATGGTGCAGTCCTATAGTGATGGTTCCTAAAAAGGATGGCACCATTCGTTTTTTGTGTGGATTTTAGTAAGGTGAATGTGATCTCCAAGTTCAATGCATGCCCTATGCCCCGAGTGCACAAACTCCTTGACAGACTGGGGAAGGCGCCGTTTATCTCGACTGGATCTGATGAAGGGATGCTGGCAGATTCCACTGACTCACAGCTGTTTCATTTCTAGACCATGCCGTTCAGACTGCATAGAGCCCCAGCGACCTTCCAGAGACTGATGGACCAAGTCCTATAGCCCCATCGAAAACATGAAGCCGCATATATTGATGATGTGGTAGTTTTTAGCTCTACCTGGAAAGAGCATATTGTTAGACTTTTGACTGTCCTACAGTCTCTGGGTAAGTGCACATTTGGCGTGAAAGAGACCAAATATCTTGGCTACATAATGGTTGGGTAGGTAGCATTTAAAGTCCAGGCTTTAGTGGAGGCGGCGATACCGAAAACCAAATCTTAGGTGAGATCACTGCTGAGGATTATCACTGCTTTATCCCTGAGTATTCCACCCTAGTTAACCCCCTGGTCGATCTCACCAATAAGAACGCACCAAATTTAGTGAAGTTGGCAGAGGAGTGTCAGGGGGGCTTTCATATGATAAAGAGGAAACTATGCCAAACCCCGGACCGAATTACACCAGACTTCAACAAGGAGTTCATCCTTCAGACTGACACCTCTGACATGGGTCTGGGGGCGGTCCTGTCCTAAGAAGTAGATGGAGTATATCACCCCATTGTGTATATGAGAAAGAAAATGGCTCCCAGGGACAGAAACTACTCCATCATGGGCTACATACGCTCTTCGCTATTACCTATCGGGATGTTCATTCCTCCTCGTTACAGATCATGCCCCTTTAAAGTGGTTAAATACGATGAGGGACACAAACACGCGGATAACTCATGGTATCTGGCGCTGCAACTCTTCAACTTCCAAATGAAGCATTGTGCTGATAAAGAGCACAAAAAATGCAATTTGTGAACAAGAGAGACTAAATGTGCATTGCAAATCTACCTCTCGACCTTGGAGGGTGAAAAAATAAGGTTGGTGGTACACCTTCACCGGGTGGGCTGACTCAATGGTAGGACAGAACCAGAAGTTGGCCATCTTAGTGAAAGGGCATAGCTGCAGGACTGCTAAACAGCTCTACTATGATCAGCTGTGGCGTGCGCAGCGATTCGATAAGGCGTTGCACTGTGCTGATCACAGGGAGGAGTTTGGGCAGTACAAAGGGGACGCAGTTACGTGAATACGGCCCCTTACGCTGAAAGTAATATTGAGCCAGAGCTGTGTGTTTTTGTTGTTGTTGTGTTGCAGAAGGATACTGACCGGGAACTGAACCACCAAAGCCAACACAAACCCCAGCTATCACAAGCAGCACAGGGCACTGCACCGACCACATCACCAAACACTCTACGGGACACTGCACTGACCACATCACCGAACCCTGTACGGGACACTGCACTGACTACATCACCGAATACTGTATGGGACACTGCACTGAGAGCACATGCCATTTTCTGGCACTTTGGAATATTGCGTGTGTGTGTTTGTGTGCTGTCACCCAGGAAAATAAATCACATTAGATTATTGTACATCTGTTTGGACTTCCCCTCATTCCTGCACCACTCACATCCTGACAGTGTGGTTCAGTAACTTTTTATTGTTGTCAGAGAGCTATACCTTCACTTTGCAATTCTGACACAAACCAGAGACGCATGGTCGATCTTCCAACCATATAAACAAACAAGTGAGGTAATGTTCTTAATCATAAAGTTGAATAAAGATGGTATTATCATGTTACAATTCTGTGGGCTGCAGTAATTCATCCAGACTAAAAACACTCCAAGTCAGTACAAAAATTCACAAGGATGGATCTGCTGCTACCAATCACCAAATTTAATTTGTGTTGCTAGTTCGCTACTGTGTTACGTAAGGCACCAGCAAATTTAAACATTGTCCCCATTCAGGTAAATAGTTCCCTTCAGGGTGGGCTCTAAATGTAATTCCAAGGCAAAGAGGAACGCTCCTACCAACTAGTACACAGTTTAATACTGTATACCTTACAAAAGCAGTAACATTTACACCAAGCTACTAACCCATGTTCTTAAGTTTGCATAACACTGCAATTGTGATGTAATATGAAATAAATAAGCACCCCATACTGAATTCAATGCCTTTATAACTTTAAAATACATATAATACCTAATAATACATGCATTCAAGTGGAGTATTGTGACAGGGAGTACCCTAGTAGCAGCACTTGTGTTGTAAATAAATCTGCATGCCTGTGCAGCATGTCAACACCCGTGTCTGCCTCATTATTATTCAGTGACGACCCACACACATAACGAATCCCCCCTGTTATCTGTGTTTAATGTAGATGCAGTAATGCACTGTAGATAATGTGGCTGAATATAATCTATTGTAAGTGATTTTACTGTCTTATATTTCTAAACATTGTCTGTTGACTGTCTGTAATGTCCTTGGCAGTGAAACTTGGGATACATACAAGCAATCCCTCATAAGTGGTAACCCACACAGCGATCGCAGATAGCACAGACATTCACACACTGTAACGCAAATACAGATTAGACAATGCTCTCAATATACCAAGAGTGTGCCCCAGCTTATATTCTTCTGTTTTAGTGGCAAAATCACATGTGATGGTAGAGCTGCAGCAAACCAGCATTGTCAAAGGGTTTTGGAATTAAGCTGAGATGAGCAAAGCACTTCTTCATTACCCTGTGTTGGCCTTAGAGAGAAACTGAACAATGTGAATGCTCAAATGTTCAAATAAGACTATTTTTGTTACTGTTAGGAGATAAATACAAGTCTAATTTGTAACGATTTAGTCGATTTGGGCCATATTCACAAAACTTTACCTCACACTTTATTTAAAATATTAAAAATATAGTTTTGTAGGTTGAGGTTTTAAAGTACATGGTGTTTTGTAACACCAAAATTCACTTCAACCCTCAGAAAGAAAGACAGAAACTGAGTTTATTAATTAAAACATCTTTAAATGAAGTTCAGTGCTTTTTGGAGCACACATGCAGCTCAGTCTCTTTAAGGTAGATTATGTTATTACCACAGTATTGAGAGCAAAGGTATGTAAATTGGGATGTCTTATTTACAAAGTAAAACTTTTCACAAAGGAAAACCATCCAAACATTGTAACAAAATACATACTCTGGAATTGAAACCTTGAGTGTTCCTGGACACACAAATCATTGGTCGGTTATGTTTTTTTAATAGAAACTGAAGTATTGACCCCCCATAGCTGCACTCTGTTCAGGAGGCAAGAGTCCCCCCTGGGTTGATATATATTCTATATAACCGACTAAAACATAAGATGCTTTAATCAAAAGACCAACAAATTATTTTATTCCAGTAAATTGAACCATCTTCTGTAACAAACACACATAGGTCTTGAGTCGGAATTGCTTTTTTCAGACTGGAAAATAAAAGTCCTTCCAATCATGCCAACCACAATGTTCAAATAGGTCCATTATGATGTTTAAATTAAACCCTTTTTTAAATGGTGGGTACTCTCTGTTTACATGTAAGCAAAGATGTACAAGTATTATGTTTCCCTTTGTGCTACCTTTTAGTGAACAGGTATAGAATGTCAAAAGTACCTTTTGCAACATGGTGGTCATTAGTCAGTGTCAGTCCTTCATGTCCCTGTTTGATTTACTTACCTAAAAAAAAGAAAGGAAAAACAAGTCAATATTACTAAACGAAATCAAATCCTAGAAGGTAAAAAATATGTAAAAATAATAATCTTCAAAAATCTACTTTTGTGAATGCAAGAAGATTACTTACTCATTATCTTTTAGATTAAAACTTTATTTTTCAGATAATAATTATTCAAATAATTGGGTTAAACAATGGTGATCAGCCCTTTTAGAGAAAACCGTTTTGTAGAATCCTTTTGTTCAGTTCCCAAGGAAATGCAATAACTTCATACAAAGCATCCTGGAGTATGAAAATCCAAAGTCCAGTCTTCACTTCCCTGACAGAAATGGGGAAGCAAACAATACGCTGCATGCAGAGTTTCTCTGAAGCACACTCCTGCCTTTCACAATGTTCTGAGACTTTCATAAAAAATCTGTCAAGGTTAAGTGAGAATGAGTGCATCTCTCCAGCACTATGAGCAGCCGCAAAATGCTTTCATTGATACAGCCCAGCAGTAAACCGGATCTCTCTCAGTACCGAGATTACAGCGTTAATTACAGAGCCCTGCTGTTCCTGGTTGTGTTGTTCTGTTGTGACAGAGAAAGGCTTAAAACTCACTGAGTGCCAGTCACATTTCATACTGCAACACTACTGCTGTGTAGTGCAAAACCTTCTTTTACGATGAATTACAAAATTCATTTTAAATGGTGGACAAGACTAATCTTAAACTATATATTACTAGAAAAGATAATTTTATCTTTTCGGAGCTAGCCCATATTCAGACAACTTTTCCTCATGCTGTATTTGTTTTCAAAAGCTTGTTTTAATAAATGATAACTAATAAATAAGCCTTTCTCGACTGTTTCTAAAGAGCATCTTTAGAAACAGGTTATTCTATGTTTCAAAACACACTTTAACTCATTAGGATGTTTACAAACAGCTGTAATGGATATAAGAGAAAACAACAATTTCAACAATTTATGAAGCCTTTTATGCCATAACCTTTCAGTAGTTTTGGGGATCTGGGAATCCTGTATGATCTTCAGATTTAATAACATTATGCATGTATTACCTTTTCTATTTACAGCACTTCACAACAACTAGTATAGACACTAAGATGGAAATATATATATTTTTTTAAATCCCGTTTTTTTCAGTATTGAAACATATAGCCAAACGACACATGAAACACTTCTCATGTATTTTCAAACCCTTGAGGTTCCCTTCTGAACTGTTTTGAACAAAGGCTAAAAGGAATTAAATGCCCACGATGGCCTGGAGTCGAGTCTGTGGGTCACTCGGACAGGAACAAATACCTCCTTTGTGCCAGATAGCTGGAAGGCTCCAATAGTTCAGCACACAAACACAATACAATCAGGACCAGTGTAAACCACACAACAAGACTAATATCCAAGTCTACCAGTGTCAACTTTTTCACTTTGACACAAGCTCTTTTAGACAGAATACCTTCCAACCTTTGTTGTAAACTGGCTATAAAACTCCAATTCTAAATCATTTTGGCAAGGTATTTTATTACATTTTTTTCAAATGTGTCTATTTTATAGTACCAATCATATAATACTAACACTAAAATAATCTAAACAAAACGAATTTATTTCAACAGTGATCAACTTTGTATTGTATTTTGGAAGACTAGTCATCTAAGAAATAAACTCTGAACATTCGCCATTCATTTCATTATTTCATGAAAGCATTCATTTAACAGCCTCGTTCGGCAAATCAGCCTTCAAGACGAACACAAAAAATATGAAGCAATACATTTACCTTTAAACCTAACCCAGAATAAATCATGTGTTTTGCCGCTGGTTAATGATAAAATATATTCCCAAAGGGAGAAGGTATTACTTTACATCCCTTGCTCTGCAACACAATTAAATTGAGTATCCAAGTACACTTTCTTATCAGACCAAATTGATCTAATTGTAGAGGGGAAAAAAGTTATTTATTAAAATGTTAAGTGGTTTGATAAAGTGAAGTGATTTTGAAATATTTCACATGGTTGCTTTGTCCCAAGTCTGACAGCGTTCTGTGCAACAATAGCACGGCAGTGTATCTACTGTGTATGAAGAGATGCTGTTATTTACAATGTGTATATAACTTGAAACACACTTATTAAATTGTGAGGAAACTTGGTATTAACATTATTTAGTATTTGGTTATTGGGAATATCAGATTGTGGGTGTATACAGAGGTGTCCAGCGGTTTGTGCATCTGTCCTGTATGTCACACTTACATATATTTTGAGAACACAAGAACCTAATTCCACATTATGTATACCATGATACTAACACCTAATTTGCTTACTTAATAATATGTAGCTATTAAACACTATTAAATTATCCAATTTTCATTCAACTATTCCTTGCCATTTCTTATTTTATAACATTCTGTACATTCTATTGATATATGTCATGGTCATTAAACCATCATCACTCTAATTCTGAATTTATAGCCCAGGGGGGTGGTTTATGTTACTGACATACAGTACTGGTTTTAGGTGGGGTGTAAATCTGTAAAATCCCTTTTCCAATGGACCTGTTGAAAATCTTTCAGGCAAAGCATACAGCTTTATATTGTATATAAATTTAATGGCATGTCGCCTAACAACATGGCACCAAGAGTTGTGTCTTTAATATTTTAAAATGTTAATAAATCTAATGATGTGCTACAACACTATTACATATTAAAGGGCACATTAGGACATTTTTATTTTATTGTGTTACATGTTCCCATGTGTTGCTACAACTGTTTACATAAGGTATGTGTATTGTTTTGATTATTATAAAAACAAATTTTACATTTTGACCACTTTTTTAAAACTTTTAAATTGCATTACCTGGCTTCCCATGTACCTGCATGGACCTCTCTGAACTACATTTCCCATCATCCTCCTGCGCACTGGTAAATTAATCTCAGTTACATATGTAACTCACCTTACGTAAACAGTTGTAGCAACACATGGGAACATGTAACACAATAAAATAAAACATGTCCCCTTTAATGATATCACAAGCAAAACATCTGCCTTGATATTACACAGTACCTGTTAGCTCTGTTCATTTTAAATGTATACCAAAACTAAATCAAATATGTATAAGTTATTACTGGAACATCTTTAAAATTAAGTGGTTCAAAACATTGTAATATGATTCTGCTGTAAATTGATTTTTGGCTCAAAAGGAACACATGGATGTAAAAGCACCTTTATCTTGCCTAGATTGATGTACCATACCTTCTAGTGATAAGGTAATGAGAGGAAAGGGAATACAAAACCCACATGTTCTTAAACTGTTGTGAAATATTTAATGTAGAAAATAGGTAGTCCTCCACAATCTTCGGTAACTATTGACACACTGGCAGTCTTGCTTGTTATGTGTACCTAACACATTTCCTGCATGAGTCCCCTAGCATGATACACTGCTTCCCGGCTACCAGAACAGTGACAGTTGGTAACTGGTTTTCTGTTTACAAAAGCTTAAACCGTTCAACTTGGACTAGAGCATGCCACACAATGCCGTGCTGGAAATTAGCCCTAATTAGACAGTCTCTTTGGTTATCAGCGCCAGACAGAAGCATTCGGCTAAACAAAAGCTGCTCCTTGTCCCTGGATTTCTGGGGAGTGGAGCACACTGCTGCTCTGTGAGGAATCAATTCAAACCTTGCAGATCAGCACTGGAAAAGGGAAACCAAACAACGACAGGGGCCAGCACATTTTTTCTATACGGTAATCCATCGCTTATCCGACTGCGGTAGTACCAGAGTTAGGACGGATATGTAAAAAGTCGGATGAATGAATCCTGTTTTAAATACCATTATACACAGCTGTAACAATTACTATATTCACACAATTATTGTTTTGAGATTCAGTTTTTATTAGGGAGCTCCCCTAAATCCCTTGTTTAGGAAGATACAGGGTATTAATGCTTGTGACAGGGCAGCAGTCTGCTGTGTGGGTGCGTACATTCGCTGCTGAGTGATAGGCAGGAGATTGAGACGGAGGTTGAAGTTAATATGTCCTGCAAGAGAACAGGATTTATTTTCATATCAACACACTGAACAGCTCACATGACACTACCAGCAATGGCAGCGCACAGAGCGCATACAACACAGTGCCTTCTATTGTAGGATCTACAATCTCTGAACTAATCTTCTCTGTTCAACAATAAACTAACGTTGCTGAAGAGGTTGATCATGGCGGACCAGACGTATTACCAGACCAGACGTATTACTGTACTCCGACATAAAATGTGTCCTATTTTATTCAACAGTTAAACTGATGCAGGCAATGTGATTAAAATTCTGTAAGCATGCAGTTGAAACTTTTGAGTATGCTGTTCCAGTCTGCACGGTACTTTTTAATGCATATACGGCAACATATTGACGGATTGGGTAATTGCAGTTGTTTTCAAAACTGAAGTAATCTTTGTCAGAATCACAAAACATTATTTGTCTGGCAATCCGTTTGTATTTAATTTTCCACTTTATTTTTCATTTTATGGTAAAGCATAATGACTGCAGTTTAGTTTATCACATTTTAAAGGCCATTTACAAATACCAAATCTAAAATCTCACCCAGACCAAGGTTTAACATATCCTCACAATACTTGTAGATTTTTTTTTGAGGGTGTCAGGTGATGGTACTACACAATAAAAAGTCAAGCATTTATTCCATCAGTTTATCAAATGAATGACCTAGGGTTAATGTTATTAACCAGCCAGTACAATTATATCCTTTTGCAATGAGGAGCATAAGAGTACATAAGGGGTGGATTTACACTTGGCAGGGAGGCTGAGTCTGGCAACATTTACAGTACAGCGGAGATGATTCATTTAGTTTGTGCTGAGTATTGTAATAGATAGCTTGGTAACTCTTGCTTGATAGACACTACTGACTGCCAGCCACATGCATACTGGAGTTCACAACACTGGCATATTGTTTTCATTCATTGAACCTCAACAACTACTTTAAAATCCTAATCTCATGAATAGCTTTATTAATCAGCAGGGAGCTCTTAAAAATACTTCTGCAAAACTGATTTGGAGGGGCTGTCAAGTAAATAGAAATAAATGACAAAAAAACGTAATCAATCTGGAATACCACCCTATAGTACTGTCCAAAACCATTCAGTTTCCTATAATATATTATAGTATGTATACTATAGGAACTAATGCTAATGTTTTAAATACATTCTTATTACACCGTGTGGCCAAAGTTCTGGGGGCGTTTAACTCGATGTGGTCTAATTTAGTGATTTAAATCGTGGTAATGTTAATAAATCACTAGTGAGGAAAAAACAAGATTAAAGAGTTAAAGAATAGAGGCATCCTCCACTGTTTAGATCATTGCAGATGACCTGGTAGATGAGCTGGGAATGGAACATACTGTAGGATACCAATATTTATGAGTCTGCAATTCTAACCACTAGCAACCCTGGGTCTTTTTACCATGTCCTGACATGCTAATATTGGAGTTTTTGGTTTAAGATGATCAAGGAGCTTCTATGAATTAATATAAATGCAATATACTTGTAAAGAATTCAGTTGCATTATGAATATGGCCTACAGTACATGACTTTCAGGATGTTTTGATGGATTTAGTCATGCCCTGGTTAATCTCTAGTGAAGGATATAATTCCGATTAGGCTTTTAATGTTACACGATTTTAATAACTTCAGTTTGTCAAATAATCTATTAGAAGAACCAGTGTATGAATATAAATCCTGTTATGTCCATATAAGTGATTTTCAATTAAGCGATATAAACCACCCAAGCCCTTTCCAATAAGCAACCTACTCTACATCATCACAAGGTAGTGTTTTATTATTTTAGCACAACATTTTCACAACATTACGGCTGCATGAGGGAGTCTGTATCAGTGTACAAGCACTGCGGATATGAATTCATTGACTGAGATTTATTTTACAATTCCACAGTTTGCTGTGGTTGCTTTAACTAATCAACAGTTATCAGTGCAATTTAATAAATTATACAAGATAAAAAGCTAATATATTCATTATAAAAATACACTATTTGTAAATGTTGGCTTTATAATGGCTGTAAAAAGCCACTTGTCTCTACTCCCTTTGCACACAGGTTTTTTTTTTTAAAGAGGGGCTTTCATTACATGCACAACCATTAAGAAAATAGGTTAGTTTACAGATACATTCCTATTTTTTTATTATAATCAAAGAAATAATGTGTACTGCCAATGCAGTCTTCTATAAATAAACCCAAAATAGAAAGCAGAAAATATTATCTTCATACCTCTGACTTTTACAAAAGGTGTTACCCTTGTATTGAATTCAAATACATAATAAATAAATAAATACATTCTACCTGTCTACCAAACTGTGTTAAAAAATTTAATTATTTTTAATGATGGTCCAGACAGGTCATATATTTAGCTGTGAGTTCAGCTAAAGTTCACAACCAATGCTTTCTACAAGAAAGCGCTAGCAAAGTTCAGCTTTGAATAAACTGCTAAAGCATCAGTAATATTACAGAAATCACTCAATATCTAAAGAGTTAATGCTTTTAAACGTAAGTAGGCTTCATGCAACTGATATGTTGCCAGGGGTCCATCTCAGTGAGTCATTCACATGTTTTTCCCTCTAGAGTACATCAGCAACATTAGTGAACTGGAAGAGATTTCTGGATCTCTGGCACAATAGCAAAGAAAAAATGAAATAGAAAATGAAAAAAAAAAACATTTATTAATGCCAAACCTTGAATGATTAGTGCAACTTTATTAAGTTAAAAAATGCATCACTTGACAGAGTTGCTTATTTAACCCTGATAGTTATACCGGTAGGTAGGTTTTTTCTGTTCGTCAAATTGAGAGGAAAGGTAGTTCCTCGTACAAGTTAGAAAAACTTGTTTGAAACTACCAAGATTGAGAGGAACGGTAGGTCCTCGTACAAGTTATAAAAACGTGTTTGAAACGTGTTTTGCTGTTTTCACCTTGTTGCAGCGGCAAAACTAAATCACTTAGAATTACCATCTGTACCAGTACCAAAAGTCTGAAACTTTCTTACCTCAAATGTGAAAAAAAATACATACCTCATATACACAATGAGATATAAGTCGTCAAACTATGGTAAAATTCTTCTTCTTCTTCTTCTTCTTCTTCTTCTTCTTCTTCTTCTTCTTCTTCCGTCTACTTTTTAAGGGTGTGTAGCGACTTTTCAAACAGAAAAGCTAAATAACTGGACATCTACCAATCATGTGATTACACATGTTGGTCAACGTCAAAATAAACCAGGGAATGCAAGCAGTTTGATATCCAAGTCCATAATGTCAAAGTGAAAAATAAAATCCACAAATTGTTCTAAATTAATTACAAATATAAAAAAGAAAATAATTGATTGCATAAGTATTCACCCCCTTTACTATGACACACCTAAATAAGCTCTGGTGCAACCAATTGTCTTTAGAAGTCACATAATTAGTTGAATGGAGTCCACCTGTGTGCAATTAAGGTGTTTCACATGATTTCAGGTTAAATACACTTGCCTCTGGGAGGTCCCACAGTTGGTTAGTACATTTCTAAACAAAAACTACATCATGAAGACGAAGGAACATTCAAAGCAAATCTGGAATAAGGTTCTTCAAAAGCACCAATCAGGGGTAGGATATAAGAACATTTCCAAGGCACTGAATATCCCCCGGAGCACAGTAAAGTCCATTATTAAGAAATGGAGAGAATATGGCACAACTGTGAATCTGTCTAGGACAGGCCATCCTCAAAAACTGAGTATCCGGGTGAGAAGGGCACTAGTCAGGGAGGCCACCAAGAGGCCTATGGCAACTCTAAAGGAGTTACAGTCTTCCACGGCTGAGCTGGGAGACACTGTGCATACGGCAACAATAGCCCGGGTGCTTCACAAAACTGGCCTTTATGGGAGAGTGGCAAAAAGAAAGCCATTGTTGAAAAAAACTCACATCAAATCTCGGCTAGAGTTTGCCAGAAGGCATGTGGGAGACTCTGAGACCAAGTGGAAGAAGATTCTATGGTCTGATGAGTCCAAAATAGAGCTTTTTGGCCTCAACACTAAGCGCTATGTTTGGCACAAACCTAACACTGCACATCATCCCGAGAATACCATCCCTACCGTGAAGCATGGTGGTGGCAGCATCATGCTATGGGGATGCTTCTCTGCCTCAGGGCCTGGGAAGCTCGTGAAGATAGAGGGCAAAATGGATGCAGCAAAGTACAGAGAAATCCTGGAGGAAAACCTGCTGAAGTCTCCAAGAGACCTGGGACTTGGGAGAAGATTAATCTTCCAGCAGGACAATGACCCCAAACATACAGCCAAAGCCACACTGGAGTGGCTTAAAAACAAAAAGGTCAATGTCCTGGAGTGGCCCAGTCAAAGCCCGGACCTCAATCCAATTGAGAATATGTGGAAAGAGTTGAAAATTGCTGTTCACCAAAGGTCCCCACCCAACTTGACAGAGCTTGAGCAATTTTGCAAAGAAGAATGGGCAAAAATTGCAGTGTCCAGATGTGCAAAGCTGGTAGAGACTTATCCAAATAGACTCATGGCTGACTCAAGGTGCCTCTACCAAATATTGACTCAAGGGGGTGAATACTTGTGTAATCAATTATTTTCTGTTTTGTATTTGTAATTTAATTTAGAACAATTTGTAGATTTTATTTTTCACTTTGACATTATGGACTTTTTTTTGTGTTGATCAGTTAAATCTATTTTGATTCCATGTTGTAACACAATAAGTCCAAGGGGGGTGAATACTTTTGAGAGTCACTGTATGTTTTAAAACAGCACATATTGCAGGAAAAATAAACAAATAAATAAATAATTACTGTGGTTTGAAATTGCAACGACATCCTTGAAGAGCACACGACCTTAGCCCGCTGCGCCACTGCGCAGTTGTTAAAATGCGTTCATTTTTTAAGCATACATACATGCCTGACCAGCTTTCACTGAAAACATGAAGGTTCTGCTCGATTCTAGAAATGTTCTATGTCCTGTTTGAAAATTTCCAGTTTCCTGTTTGTTTGGTAGATACCATAGAATGGAATTGTACACAAGAGTGGCATGTAGCTTCCTTGTCTAAATCTCTGATCTCTGATATATTGTAGTTCCTCATTTAATTAAAATAAATAGAGGAATAATTTATTTGGTAGAAATAAATAAATGATTTAAACAAATGCATAGAGCAATAAATACATTTAGAAACAAATATTTTTAAATAAATAAATGTAGACATGAATACATGTTTATATTATAAATAGGGCCACAGAAAATGTACGGTACTTTTTCAAGAAATTAACAAATGACAATAAAAAAAAAAAAAATACATTTCACGGATTGTCACGGAAGTGCCATTTCATTAAAAAAAAAAAAGAAAAAAGTTTCTATTGTAAGTTGTCTAAAATTAATAGCGCATCAAAGAAAATCACTGAGGTTGAAACATTTAACGGTAGCTACTGAGTCAACATTGTAACGTTTAAAACAATCTTTTAAAATGTAACAAACAAGGGTCATTTAAATGTGTTGGCTGAAAAAAGTAACAATCAGACAAAACTTATTAAAATAAAACAAGTCTGAATAACAAATTCGGCAACATTGTAGAGTTTTGTAAACATTTAAAACTTAGTCTATGTTCATACAGTAATTAAACAGACTGTGTTGTATAGCGTTATGCTGACTTTGAAAAAACAAAATGTTAAAAACAGGGTTAAGTGCAAGTGACAAAACCAAAACTTTGTGTTTTTCTTTATACACACTAAATTATATATGATGTTTTAAACCACATAACACCGTGCTACTTGAGCGAATCAACCTATACAAAATAATCTGAAGAACAAGAACAGGAAAAACAAGAAGAAATCATATGCGACTTTTTATCCATCTAGCATGTTGTGCACAGACACACACACACACGCACACGCACACGCAAGCACGCTCACACACACACACACAATAATTATCTGGCCCGTGAGCAGAAAACTAGTTATTTGTTGAAGGCCAGCATCGTGCATCTTGTTGCAGTTTCAACACTCATGGTTTGTCTTTGTGGTGTAAAAACCTGTCCGTATGCAGAAACTGCTCGTTCCACAGAGTTTGGTGGATTGACAAAAAAACAGTGAAGAAATCAACAATACTGACATTTCCACGGTAGGCAGTCAAATACACGATTTCCGTGAAATTCGTGAAATCGTGAATTTTCCGTGGCCCTAGTTATACAACGAGTCCCTAGTGATCCGTCGCTTGCAGCATCTGTGGAGTAGCGATTAGCGCACTGTGCTCTTGACTGGAGGGTTGTGAGTTCAATCACGGGTGGAGGACACATTCCTGCTTTACCTAGATTCCCGGGTCGCTGGGCTCGTCAGCTACTCACTGCTATTCTCCACCACAGAGATAACACGGACATAAACAAACAATATAGCTGCTTCTGCATCCAGCGCTCAAAGAATATCAAGGACATTTGCGTGATCAGATGATTTATCGGTATGCACGACTATTAAGAGGCATGTGAAAAATACAGAAAACAATTCACACAATTCACACAATTGTTGCTTCTAACTTGGCTTCTTTTTTCATTGCTCCACTTTAGAAGAAGCCAAGTTAGAAGCAACAACTGTGTGAATGTTGGGCCCCAGCACCTTTCCAATATTGCCTATTTGCTTGATGTTTGACAAGGTTGCCCCAATTGCTTCTCCTAACTTGGGTTTTTGTGTTTGATATCACCCCTTTAAACGGCTGTTGCGTTTTTCTAACTTATTTTTGTACATTGACAATGTTTTTGTTATAGATACAATATACCCCACTACAAACAACATAACATAAAACAACAAATGAAAATGTAACAGAGAATGCTTAATTTTATCCCAGCCTACTTTGCAATTTTTACAAAAGGATGTCTACAGTAGCTTGTGTAAAATCTAAACACTGTTCGTTTTCAGACCTATTCCCCCAAAGGCTTTGTTCTTTGTTCTTTGTTCATCAATTCCCATTCCAATCGCAAACCAAAAGCTATTTGGTCTTTTCAAATCTGCCTAATTAACGCTGCAAAAATGTAAGTAGACCGCCTGACAAAAAATGCATAATTAGAGGCCTCATTTACAATGTATGTCAAGATAACTCTATAGCCAACTAATTCAATATAAATGGGAACCTGAAGGAAATCTGTAGCATTATTGTTACATGTTATTATTATTTATTTCTTAGCAGACACCCTTATCCAGGGTGACTTACAATTGTTACAAGATATCACATTATTTTTATATACAATTACATTATTTTTTACACATTATTTTTACATAGAATTACCCATTTATACAGTCGGGTTTTTACTGGAGCAATCTAGGTAAAGTACCTTGCTCAGCAGCAGTGTCCCCCACCTGGGATTGAACCCACAACCCTCCGGTCAAGAGTCCAGAGCCCTAACCACTACTCCACACTGCTGCCCTGTGCTGCTGTTGTAAGCCTTGGTGTTATGGCAGGTGACAGAATACAATCATGTTAATATAGAGAATACAGTACTAGAATATTCCCTTGCGTAAAACAGATCATGCAAATGCAGTTTCAGTAAAGGCACACTGTCACATAACAGTTTAGGAACTGGGAATGGGGATTTATTTACTGGACTTAACCATTCATTTGCTTTACATTCATACGCTGTCCCTTGCTAACAGTATGCTATTACATACAACAATAAGCGTTTACAGGAGTAAGACATACAGATGATGCCAAATTCCCTGTTAGACAGTTTACATCTGCCTCTGTGTACGCTAATGAAAGCATGCTTGGTGATATTTGCTTGTGAAAAACTATTTTATTTCTTCCAAGCCATTGAAGCACAATTTTATTCTCACTCAAGACCCAAGAGTTAAAGGGCAGATCCTTTATTTTCTAATTCAGGTCTTCCAAAGCTCTGAGAAGAAACTACTGTCAATAAATCACGGGCAGCTGAGTATTTATAAAAGAAAGATAAAAAATCAAGTAAATGCAAATTGTTATTTGCAGTGAAATGTAACTAATGTAAAATATACAGTAGCTATTGCTTTTTCACTAAGTACTTTCTAAGCACTCTGTTCCTAGTGACCCTCTGTGAATCTGCAGTGGTAGAAGGATGACACACTCAAGCTTTGTGATCAAGTCCAGAAAGCTAAACAGATCTGACACATCTGACACAGTAGAGTCACTGTAGAACAAGATACCTTATTTGAATTCCACTCTTGAACTGTACTGTATAATACTCAACACTGTGTCTATACCGCACCAGTGTTTTTGTTGTATCAGCTATAGAGAGGTTCTTTGATATTGCTTGTTTGAATGCTGTCCAAGAAATCAAAGACACATGTTGCCTTTTGAGTTTCCATGTCTGTTTACAGGTTGCATGACATCTGTGTGAAGAGAATAACATTGAGTAAGTGTCCAAGCGTCCATCTTACCTGCCTAATTTTTTTTTTGTTGTTTTTTTTGCAATTTTGTAATTAGTCAAGGAATTTCCAAATCATTGCTGTGGTGTAATGTGACAGAATTAATAGTAGTTGCATTGTCTCCAGGAGAATGTCACACATATATAGCAAAACCTATTTAGCGATATCTACAACATGTCTCCAAACTGCTCAACAGACATGAAAATAGATGTATTTTAATCAGAAAGGGATTACATACAGTAGAACTGTAATTTATAAGATTTATATGATATTTATATGATTTTTTAATGAATGTTACAATTACCTATGACAGGGTGTTTTAAGTTATGGATGGACAATAAAAACTGAAAATCAGACACTTTGGGCCTAATTTACTAAAGGCTCTTAAAAGTAACCATAAGACGCGTGTTAACACAATCCCGTAACACCCGTCTTAAAACTATAAATAAGTTGGTATTTACTAATGTGAACACCGCTTATTAAGCAGCGTGCTATGGAAATAATTATCACAAAAGATATTACTGTGTTTAAATTATGTCTGTATGAACACAGTTATGTAATTTTTTCCCATTTGCATAGTAAGCTATGACCATTTTTTTCATTTGCATAGTAAGCTTTTGCATGCTTTTTATGTCTATAGGCATAAACACATTTATTTTGAATGTCCTGTTACTTTGTTTGTACAGTTTTATTTAATCATAATATACCTCTCTATAGACGCATTTCTGTTCAAAAGTTGTTTTTCTTTCTTTCTTTATTTTATGCAGTCAGCTGGTTGGTATATGTGTGTTTTAGTATATGAACACATTTATTTTAAAATGAGTCTTACTTATTTACAGAGTTTCGGATGTGTAGTATCGTACATACATATACCTGTACCTTGTGCTAACAGACAGCTTTAAGACAGATTTCAGCTGGTAACACCAGCTTTCCATCAGTGCTGTCTAGCGCACAATTTAAGGTGTGCTTCATGGTCAGCACAGTTTAGTAAATATCGTCTGCATAGCATTAGCCTCATTAGTGCTGTCATGCCACTTCATTTGAATACATCACCGTGTATTTTGCATATTCAGCAGATGCTAATGTACCCATCGTATAATTTTTAAGGCGTGCATGTTAACTCACCTCTCATGCTTTAAGTCGCGCTTTATCGTGGTTGATAAAAATTGGATTATCTAGCACGCGCCTTATCCTTGGATAACACGAGTGTTATCGCATAAGAACCTTTAGTAAATGAAGCCCTTTGTCAGCTTGTGACAGAAATACAATGATTCTTGGTAGTGAATCTCCCTCCCGACCTATGAGGGCGCTAAGCAGCGAGAACAGAGTACCTTGGATGGCCTGGCCCGATAGTTCTTTCCCAGGGTTCAAGGGAAGTCGGCCAGCTACAAAGGGGGCAGAACTCCGGTGCATTAACTCATCGACCCGGAAGGGAAACGATGTGGCAGTCACGGATTGGAGGGGCGGCTGCACTCGTTTACCAAGGGGCCATGTGTGACGGCATAAAAGGGGGCGGAGAACCGCAATCTGTTCCTTTGCTTTGTGAGATTGAACCTGAAATGACCCGTGAGAGAACCAGTGACAGAAAGTATTGTGAGTGTTTATTTGTCTATAATTGTTCTTGTTTGTCATTATTAGATGGCTAACATGTTCCAGAGCTGTCGTCAAGGGCCAGCACCATCTCGGAACAGCACTGCACTTGTATCACATAAAAATGTTATTTGCACCACGAGCACTGATTCACACACTAACAGGCTTGTGTATGTGTTTTGTGTTTCGTGTGGGTGTATAAAGAACAGGACTATTATTTCGGGACAAACCCGGGGATTACAATTTAAGTAATACACGCCGCTGTACTACTTAGCATCATTTATTGTTTACTGTTTGTTTTGCTGTCAGGCACTGGATATACAAACTCATTAAACAACTTTGCACCTGGATTATAATTGTCTGTCTGTTCATTGATCACCTGCACCTGCACACTGTTAACCACTTTGCCACACTACATCATAGCAGGCATAATTCTCTTTGAACGTTGTAAAATGTTAACTTTGTTTTTATAAATGAAATACATATGTAATATAGACTGTTGCTTGCTTTTTTTAAACAACGGTAAAGAACGGTTTCATTGTTTATATAACTCAGAAGCTAAAGTGTGAATAAGGCCCTGTGACATGGCCCACTTCCCTGCATGTCCCTTGTTTAGTTGTAAATAAAAGTTACATTTTGTAAGCCGAAGCTAGCTCTAGCTGTGTGTGCTCACTTTCAGTGCCGAAGTGGACTAACGGCGTGAGGATGCTAGGAATGTGTCTTTTTGATTTTTGTATTTTCATGCCTTTTGTGGCCACGGCTCTTCACAGATCACATGGTAATTGAATAATTGTTTTCTGTAAAAAAAAGGAAGCGGTGACCAGAGGAAATGGGTCACCGTCAGGTTTAGTATGCTGTAGCTGAGCAGCAGTGTGGATTCCTGTACACTAACTAAGTAAAACAAAGGACTTATTTGCCAAGGCTTGTCAGTGGGGAGAAGCTGACTGGCTTTATTTAGTAAGCTGTGATCAGCTGAGTGATTCTGACGAACCGGAACATTACTTCTGCACTGTTAAGAATAAGATAGTATATTGGGTTGTCAAGGCAACCCAACATATAGCTTAGTTAGGTAGCATAATGTTCCTGCTGCTGGACTCCATATTAGGTGGATAGCGAATGAAAGGCAACCTTTTTTTCAAAGTGCTTTGTTTGTTTTTTGGGGGGAAATTTCTGTTCTGTATCATGGGAAGAGACACCGCTCTGAGCTGCCATTGTGGGTACCATAACTGAGTCTAAGATAAAAGTAAAATAAGACTCTGTATACCACAAAAACATGATAACTTTGGACTTGTGTTTGATTTTGAGGGGCTACCACTGAGGTAAGTTGTGATGACTTTTCCTACACCACATACTAAACTACCAAGGGCACCATAAACCTACTCCACATTTCAGAGGAAACATGTGATCACTGCTTGGTGCGCTAGTCTCTTTTAATCCTGTGCAAACACAAAATCATAGAAGTAAGACATGGAATATGTTAATTCCAAAGTTTCAGTTTTATCTCTACAGTATCAAGTTGAAAAGCTATCAAGCTTAAAACATGTATAACACTACAATAACTGCTTACACAAACTAGTATTGCCAATATTCCTCAGTTTACTTGAACCAGTTTCTTATCTAAATATGGTTCAAAGATTATTTCTAATAACAAAAGAGTCCCAGAGAACATCCAATGTGTGTTTTGGCTGCACCTCCTAGCACACTGTGCTGGGCATCAGTATAGCAGGTTTTATCATAGTGCAGAAAGACACACCCAAGCCATAACACGGACAGTCAATAAAATAAAATCATTAGGGGAAGCAATCAGCATTGATTTTACTTCCGTCCAACAGGATGCATCAAGATGCATAAAAGCAGGCAGCTACAGGCAGATAAGGTTACAGGAGTAGGACACCATCCCATTATAACATTACACCAGACATTATTATCATGATGGCTACAATTGTTTCTGTACATTACTGAACTGGTTTTAAAACATCAATATCATTATTTTAACAATAAACCACAGTAAACAACAAGTAATTTCAGGTGCAAAACAACACACACAAGCATGCTATAAGTAGGTATAATAGTCTTATTAACAAAGGAAGTATCCAGATATATGTATTAAAAAGCCTTAAGGAGCATATAAACAGTGCTTGAACTTTGGCCTTTTCTGGGGGATATTTTCTTTTTTAAAACAGTGAAGATGTGTGTTTTTGTCTGCTAAATGTGCTTTTTTAGAGTTACATTAACTGACAATGAAGCCTCCCCCCTCTCTCTTACATAGTACTTCTGCTTCTTTTCTACAAGCAGCAAATACCAAGCATTAAGAGGCTTCTGATTTCTGTTAGCTGTCCACTGAACTCAAAGCCTTCACTGAGTGGTACACGGCGCATTTCCAAAATGTAACCAGCATTTAGTGTATGAAGAGTCACCTGCAATAGAATCTGACCAGAACATACAATGTAATGTTCAGACATGCTAACTGATGACATTATGCTAGTTCTAGTTGAACCTTTGCCAGTTCTTCAGGAAAAGCATATACATGCATAGTGTCCTGCCCATTTTAATCAAGGTGTTTAATGTACATTATTTGAGCATTAGCTTTTTTTAATTTGGGTTTTTGCATAGTTTTGTTAGAAGCAATAAAGGCATTGATTTCCAAACATTGGCTTATTTTAGCAAGCAGCCCCTTTTTTTAGGTACTTTTCCCAAAATGTTTATGGAGATGAAATGAGTAGTGAAATACAATATAGTTAAGGTGCATGCATAGTGTTATTAATCATGTATCAGGTCTGATGATTTAAAAAAGCTGGACTTCTAAGTAATCAATATACATTAAGTGTTCCAGACTACAGGTAGTCTGAATGGTTGCCTCTTTAGTTCTAATGTGTTAGACTTGAAAATAATATGTTCTCTCTGTCAAAAGCCATTCTTTTATTACCATCTATTTTGTGATAGAAGCAGGGGATTCTGTCTAGTATGCTTATGTGACAGGAGTGAAAGGAGTCCCTCTTGTAATTCACCATCCCGACTACTGGCAGCGCTGTGCAGGAAGGACCGAGACAGAGGAGAAAGGCTGAGTCATGGTTGGGGCAGAAACCGCAGTGGTGGCGGCCATCTTAACGGGGCAGGACCTCATGGTTGAGCCCCATTATTGCCATCAGCTGTGCTACGCTCGACAATTGGCTGAGGTGGGGCAGTGCACTGGTTGTAGGGGTGGGGCTCGGCACTATTTAGGCTGTGGGGTTCTGCCATTTGGCCCGCTTATCCTGGACTGAGACAGTTGTGCTGTGTGAGCGCTGTGTGTTTTGTTCATTTGTTTGTTTTGCTTATATCCAGACTAAGGATTCCCAGGCTGACTGCCTTCGAGCCCGGACTTTTCCCTGTGATTTTTGACAGCTTCAGGAATTACTTATCCTGTTTTTGAAGAGGGAACCGAGCCACCTGCTGTGTTGTGTGGATCACTGAATTACCTCGTGGCAGTGTTTCTTTTCTGTTTTGGACTATGTTGTTTTCATTGCAAGCCTCTGCTTACCATAGCTGGTAACAGAGGCAGTTTTTTTTGTTTGCTGCAATTGTGTTGAAACCCACTGCTCGGGACTTTGTATTTTTGTGGGTGTTGTAAATAAAAATCCAACCCCCGACTACGTGCTTCCTGTCTCCATCACTTCTGGGTCACGTCACTTCCTCCCATAACCCACCACAGCTTGTTTCAGTTTGGCCCTCTTATGGCCCTCCGCTATCAATTACAGATTGGTCTAGCATCGGAGAAGGGCTTTGTCATGACAGCGCCAGGTGTTTGGGTGGAGTCACAAGCATGTGACTAGGGCCAGCAGTTTATCTGGTTCTACATTTCCATAGATTTGATGTGCACTTCTTTGCTGTTTTGGAAGGCCATGCAGTTGGGATGATAACAATTTCTGCTACACCCTCACACTGCTCACAGATGTATTACAATAGAAATAGCTCTGTGTCACTTCTGCCCTTCTGTTCATAAAAGAGTGGTGGCACTCAATTGATAATCTACCTGTTGACACTGCATTGCTTTGCTGAACACAAAAATGAACTCTAGCCGCAGCTCACCACTTTATTAAATTGAATAAACACAACCAACCAACATTACTGCTTCCATTTTGCCACTTATTAATATTTGTTTATTAAAATTACTTCAAATACATTAATAAGTGCAAAAGGCTTTATTAAATAATGAAATGTGTCCCTTGTGTCAACAATTGATTCTTACAATCTAGTTTTAGCTCTAGGGACCTGTGACGGGGTACAGCCCGCCCCTAACCCTAACCCCGCCCCTGTGTTTGTTTTGTATTTTGTATTATTATTTAAATGTATTATATGGGATTATTTAAGAACGGGTGATGTGTTGTTATTGTTTGGCAGCGTGGATGGCATTAAATCCCACATCCCTCTAAATGCAGCAGAATGTGGCCGTCTCCGAATTGATTAAGTGATTATTAATTTGGAGATGGCCACGTGTATAACAGCACAGCAGCCGCTCATAGAGGGTTGATAAGAGTTGGAGAGAGTTTGGAGAAAGGAGATGGAGAGACAGTAAGAGTTTATTTTGTCTGTTTATTTTGGCCACCGTGCCGTTTTGTTTTTGTACAGTGTTTTTGTGTCTGTTTGTTTAAATATTTTATTTATAATAAAAGAAAAACAAGTGTACTTTGCTGGGTGTGGGGTTACTTCCTGGTCTGCAGTTCCCAATGTTTATACTATTTATTTACCATGTTTTACTACATTATGTTACTACAAAATTACCATTAATCATAGTAAACTTTTATAAGGACAGTAAGTCAGAAGGAATCAGCAACTCAGATTTGCTGCAAACCAACACAAGTCAATTTGAAACAAAAATCTTATTGCTATGGAAGCCTTTATGTACCTTAGAGAGACAGTGCTGCTCTGCATCATTACCCACAATCCACTTGTGTAAGCTGATTGCTGCAGACTAATGTAATAATGTAATATTTCTTGTTAGTCACAAGGCTGGGCAAAAGCTCATTAGGGACTTCATGGGAAACACACACCTTACTTTTAATATGAATAATATTATAGTTGACTTCCAGTTGATTTCTACAAAATCTCAAGGACTGTATTACTGAAGTCATGCAAGAGCTGTTATGTGCCTGGTGTGCCTGGGAAATAAACAGATGGACATCACTTCACTCTTCTTACAAAGCTAATGCTTCGTGACCTTTTAAATCACATTAATCCACCAACAGAATTTACAGAGTGTGCATTTGATCTTTCTTTTTTTAATTTTTAAACAGTAATGGATACTTTTAGGAAACAAATACCTTCCCTTCATATATCTGTCATGAATGGCATCAAGGACTAATATTTAAAAAAAACTCAAATTAAATCTACAGTAGAAGATCTGGTTTTTGCTATTGTGTTAACAGTACACAGTTGTATAGTATATGCATAATAATGGTTAATACCTTTATTTTACATCCCTGCATTGTACTGGCCAGTTATGTTTTCCAACATAGTATCTACATATTAATTCTAATGGCTTTACTATGAAGCACATGTAAGTTTGCCCCATTTTTGTAAACACTGTTTTTTTTGTTTGTTTTTTTTTTTTTAAATAAATTTAGTCGTTGCCAATTATTTTTTAATTTTTTTATTTTTTTTAATTATTTTCTCCCAATTTGGAATTGCCAATTATTTTTTTTAAGCTCAGCTCACCGCTGACTCGGGAGGGCGAAGACAAACACACGCTGTACTCCGAAGCATCCTGCAATCCACGTGGAGCGCCTTTACTGGATGCGCCACTCGGGAGCCCCAACACTGTTATGTTTTACACACCAAGAGACTTCCAGAACAATCGTCTAACTGCCCCACCAGCAACTAAGTAGTTGTAGAATGATGATGTATTTTTCCATTCAGAAAAATAATGGGTCACCATTATAAACCATGGCAAATCATACAGAAGTTTGGAAAACATGGCAAGTTACCCAGTTTACTATAGGGAAAAATGTGATCATTTGTGTTAAAGGACAAAAAATAAAACATGGTATAAACTTAGAAGTTAATTTATAAAATTTTAACTCACTTAGTGTTTGTTAGCTGTGAGAAAATGTGTTCAAAGTTTTCAAGAAACAAAAAGGCTGTCAGCAGTGAAAAGCTTACACTATGAGTAATAATTATATTGGTATGTATTACACATTTCTACATGCTATCTCCCCCACAAAATCTAAATTAAACTTAAAATCTGGAGGTAGCAAGTGCAATTGAGTTATTTCATTTGCAATGTTACTGTAGCTTTTACTGTACAATTATAGGTACCGAAAGACACACTTTTCAAATGTGGAACGTGCAACATAACAAATGTGAGAATGTCATTGGCACAAGACAAACAATGTATCATTACGCTCCCAGAAAATGAAACACCAACCTGTTTTTTAATGATATTGAAGGAAAGCAAAAGGGTGAGGTTGAGGTAATATTACAGTGCTGGACAGTCAACTGTTCTGAAAAGCTCCTCATTAGTCATGGTTTAAAATGATGTCTCAATTTTGCAATGCCTCCCAATATCTCAAAGCAGCACCGGTGAAGAATACTGTAAACAAAAAGCTGAGTTCCCTACAGCACTGATAAAATACATCTTCCAGTACTGTTAGCATTTACTGTATTATCACATCTCATTCTACATGAAACATGCATTTCTATTAACAACCAACAAAACATCCAATAAAATGTGTCATTATAAGTAATTAAAACAAAAGCATGACAAACTAAAGTTGAAGCTAAATCTGGTTGCATTATTTTACAGCAAATTAATTGCAGGTTGAATTACAGTAAAACCAGTACAGTATATTTAAGTTTGCTTAAACCTCAGTAAAATTCTAACCACATGCAGCTTTGCTTAGTTTATCAGCATTTCTCAAGACTACTCATACTGCCATTCAGATGCATTTAACCAGATACTTACTAGGAACGGTTATGTGATGTGATTCCTCAGCGACTGCTGATGCACTCTGCTTATTTGGCCTCTAGTCCAGCCTGATGAATGAGCATTAACACACTACCAGCCTCCAGCACTTTTACTGAAATGCATGTGCTTTCACTCAACCAGTCAGGACTTACCTACAAGCACATGACCACCCTGCACATTACATCATCAGAGGTATCCACCAATCTCCATAAAATCTCCATATTAATTATGTATTCCCTGGCAGACGCTGCCTTGCTGCACACTGTCTATTACCTACAGGGTCAGGGATGTTTGATGCTATACACAAATTAATAAATCATTATGCATGGATACTATACAATGATAGCATCGATCAAAACCTCAGAGAAAGCATGTTCACAAAATAGCTTAAACACAGCAGCTTAAATCAGTGAGTGAATCAATCTGCAGCTGAAACACAACAGAAAATGATGTTATAAAAAGGAAGCTTAGGAAGACTTAACAAATCCAGGGGAACCCATGTATTTTGATTTTTATATTGTGCTGCTGTACTATAAATTAACATTGACAAAATATTTCCATTATAAGAAATTAAGGGTTCTATTTCAGTGGTTTAAATAGTGGAGGATCTAAACAGTACCACTAATTACAATTCAAATACAGAGAAAATATGGTAACACTTTAGTTTAGGTAGCCATTATAAGCCATTATAAACAATGTATAAACATGTTATTAATCATGCTATGATTTGAAATAATAAGACTATTATTATACATTGCTATTGTTTATAATCAGTTATAACAGATATAGTAAAACGTAAAACAAATACATTTTTCTGTAATATTTTATGTATTTTTGATATGTCACATTGCGAAACACAGAGGGAGCACTGTACCCATCAATAGCGCCTCAGGACAAAATCTAGAATTTACAAAAATTGCTATAAATAATGTAAAATACATTACTGTTCACACAATTGTCAGTGTTGGATGACCTTAGAATTTAGAAGTTTTTTCTGAATAAACTAGGAAATGCTGAAGCTGAGTTTTTAATGAAGAATCATACAGCAATGCCCTGCCTATACAGTGAGCTTTAAAGCATTTCCATTACAGTTTTAGTACCATTCTCTCTCTCTCTCTCTCTCTCTCTCTCTCTCTCTCTCTCTCTCTCTCTCATTTTATCTGACAGATGTAATTCTGTACTTTAGTTTTGATATTTCCTGGACCACAAGACCCTAATAAAATTAACTCAGACTAAGGCCAAATAAAATAAAAAATGTAGTTCCACAAGCAAAGCTGCCAATGATATTTCTTTGTTTCAATTTCAGAAAGTGAGAAAAGTTCAGTATCCCTTGTCAATCACTTAAATTCAGTTAAATTGCATTTTTATACCTGTGGAACCTATTCGTTGATGAATAAGACAGAATTACAAAAATATGTTTGCACAGTTGGGTATTTCATGCAGTTCACATTCACTTGAGTATGTTTTGCAGGGAGATTACTGCCTCAGTCTGCTATATACTCAGATGTGAAATCACCCACTGGCCTGATATTAGAGTGCGGTAATAAGATTCAACGACACTGCTCTCTCCCTTTGTCCTAATGCAAGTATGTTGCTGAATTCTGCCAGTAAACTGATTATCTGAGCACCATGACTCTTCCAAGAAAGGTACAAATTGCCTGTAAAGCCGCAGGCATGTCCGGCCATTATGTATCCATATCAGACAAAGTACAGCAAAAACATTAAAATGCAAAAAAGGCTGGCATAGAATAAACAGCCATAATGATTTCTCTTAAATGTTGTACATGAATATCTATAAACAAAGACATTTCTAAATTATTTTAAAAGTTGCATTTAATACTTTCTAGAAAAATAACATACACGATGAAGTATTACATCACACAAAACAATAAAGGCTGCTATACAAACCATACCAGAAGTGAGCAAAATCATGTGGTTTAAAATAAAACTGGCACACCTCTCCAGTACAAAAAAGAAAAGCAATCTGTAATGATGTTGCTTATTAAAAAGGTGCCAGATTGGTTTATCCCCACCAACTTTGACCCAGAGTAATTTTAGACATACTTAGCACATTAGTACTAACCGTCATTCTTGTCACAGACCCCTCCACAGTTTTAAACAAAATGCAAGGTACTCAAATGTATTGAAAATCGGATCCATTAAAACACCAGACCAGGAAACCACTGTGGCCAAAGAAGCTCCATCAATCCTTGTCATGGGGGCTACCACCGAGACTCGCAGATTTGGTAATTAGGATCCCAGAAAAAAGAACCAGATGGACAGTATAGTGAGCTCACTTAAACCTCAGGAATCAACTAACGGTCAACTGGCAGGAATATTGCAGTGCATTAAAGGGTTAACAGTTAAATTGCTTAAAATTGAGGTTCAATTCAAAACTAATACATTCAATGCCCATTAATTTTTAATTAAATGTTAGGCTAATAAACTGTAAATACATGTGGACTGGTCCCCAATAAATCATCCTACATCATTATTATGAACAAATAAATAAACATTCCTAAGAAAAAAATAAAAAAATAAAAAAAGTTTTTTTTCCAAGGATGGGGTAAAGCCTTGCCATTCTAAATAATAAAATACAAGCTCTTCTGAAGCAAGTTCAAAAGGCCCAGGACAATTACAGGAATAAAACAACTGCACAGTATAAAACTAACCACACTACTCAGAATAAGTTTAAAATAGGGCACAGTAAATTCAATTGTAGAGTACTATAAAGCTTAAACTCGAACATCAGCATTTAAAAGAATTATAAACTTAACATGAAATGCTGCACTAATTTAAAAAGCTATAAAAAATAAAATCAAAATTAATTCATCTTCATCCAAAGGTTTGTGGTATTTAAACTACATTATGCATGTGCATTCTGGGTATAACATGCATGACTGAGCAGTCTTGAGTTATATTCCTTGTATAATGCATACCAATTGTATACAACCCTATCAAAAACACCATTCTATATAGGAAATTGTTACCAGAGTTTACTGTTACCAGAATATAACTGATAGCTATTCTTAAACAGTGTGTGATATATACCGATTAGCAAAATAACATTATTCCATTATTCTGTTACATAATTGTTAAGTGGTAATCATAAGAGCACACCCAAAATATTAATACAGTCCGTTTTTAGGGTCCTCTTTCAAAATCTGACATGCTCTACATAGTGAACATTATAACTGCCTTCAATTAAGGCATAATAAAAAAAAAAGTTGATTTTATACACATTTGAGTAGGAGTATGTGTGTGCACTGGTTGCACAATTCTTTGGCCGATTATAAAGTCAATATGCCACTCGCAGTGCAGGGAATGTAGTGATCTTATGAAGTTACAGGATACAATAATCGTAATATAAAGTGAAATCCCATAAGCGTGTATGGGCACCACCAACCCTACGCAGCCAGGGTGCAAAAATTCATCTGCTGGAAATCAGTAAGCTGACACTGGAACACCATGTTGTCCTAGTGGAACACTTTGACGAAAATGTAAGGAATAGTGCAGCCTACTGTAGTTTGTGGCTCCCCCTATTGCCATATGTGCAGCTTATGGGATTGTATGACTGTGAACGTGAGAAAACGAATCTGAGCTGCAAATCTACCTCCTGACCAGGAAGGGTGCTAAGTAAGCTTGGTGATACACCTTCACAGGGATGGGCCGACTCGATGGTAGGATGGAACCAGAAGTCAGCCATCTTGATGAAAGGGTTTCTCTGTGTGCTGGATGGCGTCGTGCTGATCACAGGAAGCAATTTGGCAGTACAAAGGGGATGCAACTACGTGAGTACAGCCCCTTATGCTGACACACTGACAAGCTGGAGAGGTGCTTGTTTGTTTTGTTTTTTGTGTTTTGACAGGCGAGTACTGAACGAGAGCTGAAGCAACGAAGCCAGCACTACCACCCGGGCCACCTGCACTGCCACATCACTGCAACTGTAACAGCACGTGTGATCACCTGGGACTGTATTTATTGCTGCACCATTCACATCACAATACATTTGACGCTAAGCCATACTAAAGTGAATGTCTTTGTAATCGCCCTGTACTTTGCTTCAAAATTTAGCTTGTACATTATAATAGGATTGTTGCAGACGAAGCAACCTTCACATACATGAAATGTGAACATAAACGATTCAGTTTGCACTATTAATATTGTAAAGACCCTGGGTCTGCTGTAACCGCTTTCGGGAAGGGTCAAGAGTTCAATGCAGCAGGTGTTCGGGACATCACAGACGGAAGAATCACCACCAATCGGGCTCTACTTGCCGCGCAAGTAGTACCCAGTTGCAACATTGTTGGCAAAACCAAGGGACGAGATGTTGCAACCCTCAGAGGATTGAGAGCTGGAAGCCGTGTCTGCTTGGGATTGGTGGCTGGTGCACCGGGGGCATGCCCTGGATACAGGAATAAGTAAGGGGCTGGGCTGCTGCTGAGACGGAGAGACAAGCTGGAGTGAGAATAAGAATGCTGATGACAGTTAAGGAGAGCAGAAGAGAAGCAAGACTATAGCAAAGAGAAACCAGAGACTGCACTCAGAGACTGTTATTATTTGTCACATTCTGAGTAGCACTACACTGCTCAGCTGTAGTTGTACCACTGGCTGGTAAAGCAGCACGCTTTTACCTGGCCAGTGTAGAGTCCCGGCTTAACAAACCGTGCATTCAAGAACCTGCAAATCCTGCGTGAGCCTCCTTCATTTCCACACACACGCTACAATATCTACATGGATTTTTATAACCTTTTTAATAGAAATAATCAACTCAATTTATCCTAATTTGGTAGGAATATAATAAGTGCTAATCATGTAGGATGCCTGGTCAATACTTGTTGGAGTAGGTATCCCCTGATAACATCTGCAAAAGCTTATCAAACAACACTGAGACCATACTGTAGGGAATGGAAAGTTAAAGCTTATCAGCAGCAACCACCCTATATATTAACAAAAGCCAACATTTAATGGCCCCTAAAAATAAATGTAACCTAATTATACACATTTTTGTTGTCTAATTCATACATAAATATACTGTCAGCCTTTAAATGTATGTACTGTACCATATGGACAGTATGCATTTTGTGTGTAGCTCAAACAGCTTACATTATCTTGCTAACAAATAAAGAAATGACAGTAGTAGGAAACTGATGCCAGTTATCCCTGCTATCTGTTCAATTCAACTAAACTGACACAACCTATAATAAATTTGGTCAAAAAACACGATTAAAAAAAATACCTGTAAGAATATTTACTTATCCTGTGGAAATCTGTATTGAAATCATTTCTTTAATTGAATCTCCCCTTTGGTATAGCTATGACAGCAGAATTAACTTTGATTTTTATTTGATGTATGTTACCTCATAATGTGTCAAAATATCAAACCACTTCCGATCAGTATTTATGGTAGTGTTTTATGGTACTGCCCAAGAACCTGTTAATTACTATACGGGTGGACATTTTCAATACATATTTGAAATATATTAAACAAGCATCTAGTTGGACTAGATTTTTTTTTTTTTATAGCTGCAGTGAGTGATGAAAAATGTAATCCTTGTACAGACAGTACCTCATCTGGCGGCAGACCTGCTAGACTGGGGGTGTACCTCATAGGCACTGATACTGCAGCAAAACCCAGCAGACAGATGAACTTGAATTGTTTTAAATAATTTTTTACAGAAATAAGATTTAAAATAACTAGGAGCTCTGCCAAGCACACAATTATAGTACGTAGTAGACCAATGCTAACTGCATCAGTTGTGCAAAGGTGAATTACAGAAAGACAAAATAGATTTGCAAACTCGGCTTTTAAAAGCATGTCTATTCTACAGAGCAGAAAGGGTCGGCATTTCGATCTACAAAGAAATGGCTCCCTTGATTCCAGCCATGTGAGAATGTGGCTAGAATGGAGGAAGCTGGGGCCTTTGATTGTCAATGTGATTAATAAATTAAGGATAAATCAATCCATGTGTAAAATGCATGTGATTATAAAAGGTTATAGCCAGCCAAGCAGTTCAGTTCAGGAGGACCGTAGGACTGAGAGCACAGGTGCTGGCGGGTTTTGTTATCTTTAATAAAAGTGACCACTCATCCTTGACCCCTCACAAACACTAATACTTATCCATGCTGTTAGGGAGACAGAATAATTACATTAGAAAATTGTTTGCACGCAGGGATCAAAACATGTACTGTATCAGTATTCTCCTTAAAGTTAAACTTAATTTGCCTTATACTGCATTTGACTCTATGCACTGACTTTGACTCTATGCACCAGTGATTAATCAAAAAGACAAAAATATTATTATTGGCAAATGGGAAAGAAGAAGAGCATTTACAAAAACAAAAACAAAAAAACCCCACAAAAAACAGAAGGAAATTCTGAAGTAAAGATGTTACAAATGAGCTTTAATGTCAAGGCCCATATCCAGTTCTCACAAAGGCACAGTGCCATAGTTTACAGCCTTTCAGTTTTATTATGCGGACATGATTGCCCCCGTATTTATAGCAGTGTAAACTAGGTTTGGCCTTGAGACCAGATTTGATCCTTCTTGGATAAGGGCGGATGACATTTTTGTAATTATCAGAAACCATAGACACATGTGTGTGATGTTAGAAACACCTGCAGCTTGTGGAATCTGACTACCTGATGTCAATGACTATCCATCCTCATCCTCCACAACTAGGTTTTGCAAACTCACAAATGACACAAATAGGAAGCAAGCCTTACAGTATATATGGGATGATTACTGATTTGGTTAGAACCAAAAGGGCAGCAGTGTGGAGTAGTGGTTAGGGCTCTGGACTCTTGACCGGAGGGTTGTGGGTTCAATCCCCAGTGGGGGATACTGCTGTTGTACCCTTAAGCAAGGTACTTTACCTAGATTGCTCCAGTAAAAACCCAACTGTATAAATGGGTAATTGTATGTGAAATAATGTATAATGTGATATCTTGTAACAATTGTAAGTCGCCCTGGATAAGGGCGTCTGCTAAGAAATAAATAATAATAATAATAGAACACCTGTACTCTAGATGCTGCTCTTAAACACCACATTATAAAATCTAATAATATTTCATGGTAATGAAGAAAAACGCTTTACTTTTTCCAAAATTGTTTGAGAAATGAATTGAAACATTACCATTACTTTCAGTTTCAGCAAAAGTTAATGGGAAGACTGGGGTGGTGGTGGATATGCTTATAGACACTTCAAAGATAGTGTTGTTGGTGTAAGACAAAGGGGTTAATAAACATTTTTGTAACACAATCATGTTTTCCAGGGCAGGTCTAGGGGGCTGTAATGGGACTGTCCTTGATGGGATGTAAAGAGAGATTCATTTCCTCCCAGGCTGACAAACACTAATGGACTTCTGAACTAGTGCCTTTCAACCCACTGTAAATGACTTGTTGCAATGGAGATGGCAGCTATTTAAGCAGCAATGCCATCTTCTGGCACAGTTCCTGTGAGAACGGGAAGCTTTTGGAAACAATTTAAAAGGGCTGCTTGTTTCCTAACAAAAAAGGACATCAAAGCTGTGCCATAAATCATGTATTTCGATGTACAAGTTCAATGAAAAAACATTTCTGGGGGAAAAAAAAAAAAATCTGCTTTTGAGATTATGTATGATCTTTGATTAGTTTCAGGGAAGTGTGCTTTCTTTTGTAGGAAATATTAATAGATGAGAATATGGTAAAGCATAGTCATGTATGGGAAATCATGTTAAACCGTGGTAAAAGCAGTACTAAAAAGTTATAGTGCAAACTTCCCAAAGCAAAGGTAGTACAATAGTTAAGCAGTACAATGGTTTTTAAAGCCCTACATTTCATCCAATGCAAGTTTTTCTTTTGACTCAAGGCTTCCTATGACATTAAGGGGTAGATGTACTTAGATGGCCCAGTCCCAGTGCAAACATACCGCCGTTTTCATTTTCGTTACGACAGGGATAGCATAACAAGTCTTTGGCTTCTCTTTTGGGACAGACTAGCTTGTGTTTGTAGTCCATTAACCAACTGCGCCTCCTATACATGTTGTGTATTAAAGATGAACTCCCTCATTGAACAGGTAGTGATTTAATGATTATCAGCTGCTCACTGTTAGATTACAGCTAACTCTTTTATAAACAAATAATAACCAAACTAAGACATTTACATGTTTAAGACTTTGGACTTTTTCATTTAAATGCAACAAGCTGTTGTCTCCTTGAAGTAACAAGATAGCAATGCCTCTAATTTGATTATGAAACACGTTTGTGGTGTCCAGGATATATTAATGTTGTCCCAAAGGGGTCAAGTCTTGTGGTTTTAAGGAGACTGCATATTTTCTTGTAAAGAGATCCACGGATAATACTTTTAGTTTAGCAGTTGTGTGTTTGTTTTGATAGAAAGACAATTGAAATCTACAAACAGCTTATATGTTGTAATTTATGGCATAAGGAGGCTGTGTGGTCCAGTGGTTAAAGAATAGGGCTTGTAACCCGTCCCTAGTTCAAATCCCGGCTCACTCACTGACTCTTTGTGTGACCTTGATTAAGTCACTTAACCTCCTTGTGCTCCGTCTTTCGGGTGAGACGTTGTTGTAAGTGACTCTGCAGCATGCATAGTTCACGCACCCTACTCTCTGTAAGTCACCTTAGATACAGGCATCTGCTAAATAATAATAATAATAAAAAATGTATATAAATTAAGTGCAAATCCCAATAATACAGTTGTATCTCAGATATAAATGGCAAGCTGCTTTCTGGTCAATACAACACAAATACATACAACATCGTATCTATCGCTTGTAGAGAGGTCAGCACTACAAAAAGGAGGGACCAAGGCTGAATGCTTCATCTCAGCAGGTGGCGTTTGGCTTATTATTTTTTTTAAATCAAATTTTCAATAGATGTTATTTCCAAGAATGGCAAGGAATTACATTTATTCTATAATAAAATATATACTGCATGAGGTTAGTTCAGCAATTTATCTACAAGTACTTCTCTAAATGTTTTAATTTCACACTTTAACTTCACCTCCTTAAATGTCCACCTATTAATATACACATATTATGATACTCACCATCAATTACACTGATGGACAAATTCCACCAGAGATTAATCTTTATACATTTCAACTTTTTTTCCTTGGGCTGAGAAGCATTTGTTCAATGTTTTAATTAATATTTTACCTGTTAGCCTGACATTCCCTTCTTTTCAATGTGTGTGAATTCTATAGCAATGGGGGATGCAAGTCATACTGTACACAAAACCTGTTCTGTTTTCCAACACTTGAATTATAGAGTGAAATTATATGTTAAACTGTTAAATGGTGACTTGCTAACATCATTTTAGTGGGGTTGTGGAGTAGGGAGGTGGGGTGGGGGGTGATATATATTTAACGCACGTACATATTTTACAATGTTCAGGGTCACTCCTTTTGATTTACATGGGATGTGTAATTTTCTGGTTTCTTTAAATATATAAAACAACATTATAAGAGTGGTAGTAATCTGTATGCTAAGGTCAAACAATAAGTAATACAAATACAGATTACTATTTTAGTATTAAAATATGTACTGTGTTCACAATGGTACTGTGTCTCCCAGCTGCCTTAAAAAAATACGTTATTGATGCCTACACAGAACACTGACTTATCTATTGAGACTTTAAAATATTAAAAGCTTATATTATGAAATACTATGCGGCAGATTACATCTGGTATTCTATTTAACCAGAGTTTTCCTTTATATAATATTCTGGAGAGGTCAATTTGCTCAAAAAGGTATGTCATTGGGAACTTATGAATAAAATCATGCCTTTTCTTCATCCCACTTGGCTTCAAACTACACCAAGTTACATTATGTCAACACATTTGCAAAATATGTTGAAATGCCTTTAGGGCCACAGAACAGCTGTTCACATACTCATTGCATTCAAGATCAAACGGACAGTGCAGTTCATTATTCTAATATGACATTAGAATACACCATAGATTAACCATAATGTGCATTACCATATAACATTACAAGAATAAAGTCTACTGTTAAAAACCAAACATAATTTCCTCTGTATATTAGTATTGTGTCCTTCATGTAAACTGACACACACTCTCTCACACACACACACACACACACAGAAACAATTGCACGCTTCATGACTAGAATATTGGTAAATTATACCTTAGGTTTCATCTGCATAGTAAAATAAAAGATGTACCGTTTAGAGACACATGGGAAAGAACTACAAATTCCTTTAGTATTTAGAAACAGCTGCAGAGAAACTGTGTGACATTTTCAGTGCCCACTGAAGTATTGTAAGTCTAGTATGCCATTGAACAGGAACGTTTTGATAATCTCTTGCATGTTAATGACAAGAAATGCATCAAACCCCACTCTCTGACATTATCTGGACCACCTAGTAAGATGTGCCTAGTTACCGGTAAGTTTATATAAGTTGAACTGACTTGAACATTTATTATTTTCAAACACACATTTAAAATAATTATAGCTAATTCCATACATTTTCTACACCATGCACGTCAATTCACTAATTAGGTCACAGATGTGTAGTTTTGATGTATGTTTTAGTAAGCTTCTATTTTAATTTTAAAACATGATATCTGGTACTAAACTATGTTTAATCTGTTTGCAGTCCTTGCACTTTAATGATCATTTTCAGCTGGAGGGTTGCTCCCATCCCTTCAGGGCCTTCTTTTCTGTAAGTAACCACCCAGCTGCTTCGCCCAATAATTGACATGCTTGGCAGTCAGTAAACTCAGTAGAACACCCAAAACTGTTAGAAATGCTACTGAATGCTAATGATGCATTTCTGCTTAGAATTGGATCAGACACAATCTCTGTAAGACATTGAGACAGCCTTCTTCCTTGAGTGTGATTGTGCAGCATGTTGTCGGTCAAATGTGACTGGACACGTGTAGATGCAGAAAAATAAGAATAGAAATGACAATGAATTTCTGCCATTTGGTGAAATGTACAGTATATCTCTGCGGTACACATTTTTAGGAAGGTTCAGGAGAATCAGAAATAATTTTTCCCTCTAGATGTTGTCCACTAATACATGTTTTAGCTGGCAGGTGAACTAGAGTGTAAATATACAAAACAAAGAGGAATTTACTTTATTTCACAAAAAAAAAAAAAAACGGACACACACAGACCAGGGAGGGTTGAGTCCACATTATATTAGAAACCTGGCATCCATCCTCCCACGATATTAAATGTTAACACTGAATTTATACCTAATGGTTATGCCCTTAGTTTATGTATTAAAGATGCTGCTATAAAGTTCAAACATAATACCAGGAAATGTTGGACATGGCAACTATTGCATGGATTTAATCAGGTTTTTAAACATCTGTAAGATCTGCTCTATATGCCTGTTAAACTTAATATATATATAAATTATATGCACCATGCTTGTGTACTAGCAATGCTGCACTATGTTTGTCAAAGAAAAATACTACTGGGGTTTTAAAAACTGACCATTGTAAATCCAGGAATTAGTGTCCAGCGCTAAGCCCAGATTCAACATATCCGTAAACTACTTGAAAGTACTTATTATTAGACACAGATGTTAAGAATAAATACAAAACCAAGGGCTGCCCTCAAACACAGAAACCATGTGCCAGCAGTATTCACACTGGACTGGATGATGGCTGTTGCCATATTTACAACTTGCAAAATCTTATGTTATTTGTATAACAGATTTTTGCACATCATTCAAATCAACTATAGACAATGGTCTATGTTTAGAATGTTAACCTAATGGTTCAATGGTACTGTGTGTACAACTTACATTGCAAAAGAGAGAGAGTACCAAAATGTCTGCTACATGGTTCTGAGCAGCAGACACAACAGAGGCAGTGACCTGAGGCAGAGTGGCTTCTCCAGGGATACTGTTACCAACAGACACTAGGTGCTAGTAACTTGTAATGAGACTAGAAAATGTATTTGATGGATAAAAATGACTCTTCCTAAAACATGGCTTTAAACAGTCCATGAAAAATGTGAAGAACATTTTTTTTTTACATCCAGCTTTACTAGGCTACATTAAGTAGTCAATACTACAGAAATGGGAAGCTACTGTCCATATAAGTTGATTCAGAAAATGTTTGTTTGTCCTTTAAAAAATCATTGACAACTTTAATAAAAATACTGATACATATTTTTAGATGTCAGTGCTTTTAACTAAAATATGTTATACTGTAGCCATGCATCCTGTGAAAACATACCTCTCATTTCCTCGATTCCTGAAATAATTACCAGACAAAAAAATGTGCACCAGCTAGACAAAACATACTGAGCACCCAAATCATTACAGCAAGACAGTGAACTGTGAACTTCCTGCATGATGGGCCAGTGTCAATGATTGGCTCTGACAATGCCAACTGGGTTCTCACTGGCTCAGTTCCTATACTGAGAACAGGTTTAAAGCAACATGGAACAAACTATAATTCACCGGTTAAAAATAACAAAAGAACAATGAAAAGGTAAACATCAGCCATCCACCAATAAAATGTTTTCTTCCATTACACACATTTGACATATTTGATGCAAAAGTTCAACAGGAAAACAAAGACATGTATTTATTTATTTAAAAATAAGAAATGTATAAGGCAGATCATCTTAAAACAAGTAGCCTACATCCGTAACATACATCCCCTGCCATGGCAATAAATTAAAAATGATGGCTGTTGGTTTGAAGAAAAAGTTGATGGTTGTGACATATATCAACAGTTTACGTAGAATAGAATAAGAATTAGCAATAAAATGGTAATATTATATGTAATGTGATACTCTCAATAACTTAAGAGTATGCTAAATAATGTTAATACCAAGTTTCATGTCAACTGGAAAAGTAGTTCTCCAGATATAGTATAAGTGTGATATATATATATATATATATATATATATATATATATATATATATATATATATATATATATATAGTGCAAGTGTTATTCAATCTGTAGTATTTTGCATTTAATCGTATCCTGATGTAACTATCACTGACACTGTTATCTGCACCGATATTGATTCGTATTTTGTAATATACTTGTACTTACTAGAACTGAAGTCATTGTATTTTATCTTGCTCTTAATTGTATTAATACTTGTACTGTGATTCTTAAAATGTATCTTTTGTTTACGACTGTAAGTCGACCATGGATAAGGGTGTCTGCTAAGAAATAAATAATAATAATACATACATACTGTACGTATGACCACTATCTCCCCTTTGTAGAGGATTTCATCACCAGCTGCGGATAAAACGCAGAACTGCCACTTGTACTAAAGAATTTTAATAATAGCAGTGAAAATTAATGAACAATGGCTGTAAATGTTATTTCAGCTAAGCCTTTAATTAACAAAGATTGTTTATGTAATGATAAACTACATAAACATGTGTGCTCCTTTTAACATTACTTTTCAAACTGGGTCACACTGCCGCCTGCAGCCCATGCTTTGGATCTGGTTACTTGCCTGCAACATTAGCAAGGCTAGAATGACGGTGTGAACATTTTAGCATGCCGTAAAGTTAACATCTATGCTGTCTTGAATTAGACATAAATTATATTAGCCATGTCAGCCCTGTAATGCCATTAGATTACATGTCTATATAGCTAGGACGGTGGTGCGTCGGTAATCTGATTAATTCACTGTTTTCATTCCACACCAGGTGAATAGGGATTAACATGTATGTCTATAATTGTATGAAGAGGAGGGTTTATCTGAAGTGTGTGGTCTCTTCTTTAGCCCATGTGTAACAGGCATGAGTAGGATACAAATTATAAAAAATATATTGGAAAAGTGGCCTATATAATGGGCAGCACCTGTCTCCAAGTGCATTTCTTTTTTGACTAGTAAATTCAGCCAGTTACAGGAGACTGAATAGAAAACTGAAGACCACAAGAAATACGCTGTTTTAAGGCATCAAAGCTTCACCCGAACCAAAATCGTATTATTGTCCTGCATGCAGTTAGCACTGTTTCATCTAATGTGGCCGTGTAACAGGTCACAGGATTACATGCACAATGAACAGGCTTTGTACAGTACATTTTTATATGAATGAACCTTTGTTTGAAAAATCAATGAAGCAACTCCATATAGAAAGACTCACAACTGCTAACTATATATTTTTTGTAATGCTCTGCAGCCACAAATCTTATCGACTGAATAACTTTAACACCTACGCATGGTCAAAGACAGACTGTCATAACAGAAATAGAAGACAGTGGCCAGTTCACATTTTGTATTGTACAGCAGCACTAAAACTGCTGGCAGCACTGCAGGACTCAAATGAAGATATCTGAACAAATGGAGGCTGTGTGGTCCAGTGGTTAAAGAAAAGGGCTTGTAACCAGGAGGTACCCGGTTCAAATCCCATCTCAGCCACTGACTCATTGTGTGACCCTGAACAAGTCACGTAACCTCCTTGTGCTCCATCTTTCGTGTGAGACGTAATTGTAAGTGACTCTGCAGCTGATGCATAGTTCACACACCCTAGTCTCTGTAAGTCGCCTTGGATAAAGGCATCTGCTAAATAAACTAATAATAAAACTAAAATCCCCATAATTGGTCATAGGAACTAGAAGAACCTACAAATGCCCCCATAGTGAAATTGACACATGAAATTTTAACTATTGAATCTATTTTCAATTTTCCCTCATTACTGACACTAGTAACATTGACATCAGTCCATATTCATCACAGTAAAGGGTAAGATAATGGAAATACATGGCAAAATGTCAGTATGCTAAGTAGGGCTTTATAACTCCCCTTTACCACAATAAATACGGTAAATACATTGACAAAAAGTCATTGACATGCCTGGGAAACTGCACATGGAAACATCATGAAATGTAATATTGTTAACTGTGTGCTATGGTAGTTTTGAAGGATAAGTCCATGTTTGAAAACATCTGGAAGGGAACCCCAGTTATTATATCGCTAGCAAGTAAACCAAATATGTCATGCTGTTCACAGAATTGTTTTACATGTTCTACATTTATATGCTAAATCTACAAACCTTCAGTACATTTTGTGCTGAGCATGACAAGACTGGCATGCTGCACTAAGAACGAGACCAGTCCAATATAAAAAGCTCTTACCGCTTCAGTTATTAAACTCTAAAAGTACATAATCAAATACATATTTGTTGTGGGGTTTACCTCATTTACACATGACAGCATATGACAGCATTGACACTGTTAGAGGAAAAAGACTATGTTGCTCAATTTAAGAATGTCTGGCAAGTTGATGTTTTCAGTTTCTTCTGATCCCACAGTGTTTGGACAATTATAAATCACTTTTTTATTGAATTTATTTAAACAAGACATGGATATACAGCCTTGCTTATTACTGGCATTACATCATTCTAACTTAAATAAAAATTAATGAATAAAGCTCAATGTCATAGATCACAATTGTCTCTACATTCACGCACTCTATTGTTACCAGACCTATGGTAGATGACGAAGTGGCCGTACCATTAGTGGGTTTAAAGCCTAATGTATACAGTGCCTTGCGAAAGTATTCGGCCCCCTTGAACTTTGCGACCTTTTGCCACATTTCAGGCTTCAAACATAAAGATATGAAACTGTAATTTTTTGTGAAGAATCAACAACAAGTGGGACACAATCATGAAGTGGAACGAAATTTATTGGATATTTCAAACTTTTTTAACAAATAAAAAACTGAAAAATTGGGCGTGCAAAATTATTCAGCCCCCTTAAGTTAATACTTTGTAGCGCCACCTTTTGCTGCGATTACAGCTGTAAGTCGCTTGGGGTATGTCTCTATCAGTTTTGCACATCGAGAGACTGAAATTTTTGCCCATTCCTCCTTGCAAAACAACTCGAGCTCAGTGAGGTTGGATGGAGAGCATTTGTGAACAGCAGTTTTCAGTTCTTTCCACAGATTCTCGATTGGATTCAGGTCTGGACTTTGACTTGGCCATTCTAACACCTGGATATGTTTATTTGTGAACCATTCCATTGTAGATTTGCTTTATGTTTTGGATCATTGTCTTGTTGGAAGACAAATCTCCGTCCCAGTCTCAGGTCTTTTGCAGACTCCATCAGGTTTTCTTCCAGAATGGTCCAGTATTTGGCTCCATCCATCTTCCCATCAATTTTAACCATCTTCCCTGTCCCTGCTGAAGAAAAGCAGGCCCAATCCATGATGCTGCCACCACCATGTTTGACAGTGGGGATGGTGTGTTCAGGGTGATGAGCTGTGTTGCTTTTACGCCAAACATAACGTTTTGCATTGTTGCCAAAAAGTTCGATTTTGGTTTCATCTGACCAGAGCACCTTCTTCCACATGTTTGGTGTGTCTCCCAGGTGGCTTGTGGCAAACTGTAAACGACACTTTTTATGGATATCTTTAAGAAATGGCTTTCTTCTTGCCACTCTTCCATAAAGGCCAGATTTGTGCAGTATACGACTGATTGTTGTCCTATGGACAGAGTCTCCCACCTCAGCTGTAGATCTCTGCAGTTCATCCAGAGTGATCATGGGCCTCTTGGCTGCATCTCTGATCAGTCTTCTCCTTGTATGAGCTGAAAGTTTAGAGGGACGGCCAGGTCTTGGTAGATTTGCAGTGGTCTGATACTCCTTCCATTTCAATATTATCGCTTGCACAGTGCTCCTTGGGATGTTTAAAGCTTGGGAAATCTTTTTGTATCCAAATCCGGCTTTAAACTTCTCCACAACAGTATCTCGGACCTGCCTGGTGTGTTCCTTGTTCTTCATGATGCTCTCTGCGCTTTAAATGGACCTCTGAGACTATCACAGTGCAGGTGCATTTATACAGAGACTTGATTACACACAGGTGGATTCTATTTATCATCATTAGTCATTTAGGTCAACATTGGATCATTCAGAGATCCTCACTGAACTTCTGGAGAGAGTTTGCTGCACTGAAAGTAAAGGGGCTGAATAATTTTGCACGCCCAATTTTTCAGTTTTTTATTTGTTAAAAAAGTTTGAAATATCCAATAAATTTCGTTCCACTTCATGATTGTGTCCCACTTGTTGTTGATTCTTCACAAAAAATTACAGTTTCATATCTTTATGTTTGAAGCCTGAAATGTGGCAAAAGGTCGCAAAGTTCAAGGGGGCCGAATACTTTCGCAAGGCACTGTATCTGATGTCATGACATGGCAGTGTATTGCTGCCAACCAGCTTCTTCATTTTCATTAGTTACTGTATATCTTCTGCTTTAACGGCAGAACACACTTAGATCCTGCCATAGGCACCGCAATGTCCACACTCCATGACAAATCACTGATGACAAATCTAGAACAAATTGCCAGGCAACCTTGGAGTATACTGATGACATTATTGTTCAGGCAATGTAATGTAAAAAGGCTTGAGAACAAGCATATAATTCCCATTCCCATTTTAAAGTGAGACTGTGTGAAAAAAAAAATGGAAAGATAGCATATGAGCTTTTAATTATAATATCCAGAAAATATGCTTAACAAAGTAATGCCATTAAAAAAGGCAAAATCTAGAATAAGTGAAAAGGATTTTACATTACTTAGGCCACACCAGTTCAAATTGGTACTTTTTGTGATGATAACAGCCATTATATATTTATTTTCACAACACGAAATAGTCCTTGTTTGGTGCTGCATAGCTAAATCCAATATATCAAGGACATGAGATAGGTACCTAGCTCAGGATTTGATCCAAGTGACTTTCCAACTTACATATTCAAAATGTAAAAAGAGCATCAATATGCTTCAGACGTCTACTTCATTTATTAATGTGTAACTTCTAGAAATCGTTACACTGTTATAGAAAAATGCAACACAGGTGTTTCAACATTCTCCCATACAATCATTCTTAATGTATATGCACCTCAATACTGATTTGATGGAACACCTTGTCCCTGCTGTTCAGTCCAGAGCCTTTGCCAGACAAAGATTGGCAATTGTGCTGAATTGTGCAATTGTTTTCAGATTCATAGCATTGTCTCGGGGGAACCAAGGCTTCCAGAGGAAAAGGGCTACTGTGCTACCTGGTTTGTATTATGGTACCAACAGCACCAAAAGTTAAATAAATATCAGCACAGAATGCTCTTCACGTTCATCTTTGTTATTTAACCACTTGACTGTAAACTGGCAAGCAAACTTCTTAGTTAAAATATATTCTGGAACCGGTTTACAAAGCACATTTTTAAACCAACTCTGACACCAAAATTATTTGCTATTATAGCAATTTGATTATTCAGTAAATTGATAATATGTATAATATCCCCTCTAAAACAGCCTCACTGCAGTTCACTATTGAATTGAAAGTGCCACCTGAGGCAGTTGACTGTCAATCTATTCACTGACTATTGGATCCAAACTACATAGATATTTTATCGAAATTAAGTGTTGCATCCCACTCAGGCAATGCAGTCTGTAAAACAATCAGTTTGTAAAAGAAATGATACAATTAATACCCTAGTACTGTAGGTCCATATATAGAGTGGGTTCACATGTGCCAAAATGGCTTACCATACACAGACACATAGTGCTGCATGTTAAGCATAGCACAGAGATTGTCAGATGGAAAAGCAATGGTATGGGAATGGCTGGCATCTGAGCTCTCTCTCTCACGCTGGGCAGGAACCACTCTCCTTGGAGAGAAGGTGACCTGCTGCCCACAGAGAAAAGAAAGACTGATCAAACCAAGCAGTAAACTATTAAGTTAAAAATGTCTATAAACATGGGGCAGACGAAGTTAGGAGGATAATTAGATTAAAATGTGGTAAGATATGTAAACCGTCATCTTTTAGTTGCATTAGTCAACAAATGCCAGTCTCAATAATTCTGCTGCTGAACAAACAGCTAAGCTACAATACTGATGTGAATGTAGGCTCTTCTGTGGGTTGACCAGATGTGATAATTAATTGCTTAGGACAGTCAGGAGCAACAATAATTGCGCAAATGTTTTAGAAAGCCTTTTGAGTTGCAAAATGTTCAAAACATTTGTTGGTAATGTACCCAAAATATTATTTTTTTAATATTTATTTTTTATTAAATTACTTTCTGGGAACATGCCTCTCTGAGTCACAGGAATAATTTACAAAAGTGTCCACACAATGTCCTGGGCGAGACAACATCAGTTTTATGAATTATACAGACACACAATACCATTGTGCCTTTTACATCAATGTGCAAATGAAATGGTAAAAACAAATCTTTCATGTTACCTAACCTGCTGTATTTATATCTAGTTTTGTAGCTTTAACAGGTTTTACTCTTTGAAGTACAGTAAAAGGATTTGACAACTTGCCCCATTGTATGAAATACACATTGTAATAACGCGTACCCTTTTACAAATTTAAGAGAATATGTGCATTTTATAAAAGGGCTGCACATTATTCACAAGATGTGCAGTTGACGCTGGGAATATTATTCTATTAATCTGAAATACATAGACTGAAACTCCATTGAACTGCAGGAGACAACAAACAAACAACTCTACTGGCTTTGCCCTTTAAATTATTTTGTAGAATCCACAAGATATCAATGAAGATACTAGTTTCCAGAACATTCCCACAAAAAATGGTAAGTACAAAAAAACTTGGTCTATTTCATAGAATTTCTGTAATGTTCTAAATCTGAAAAAAAAAAAATGAGGTTAATAAATAATATTTCAAGATGGTAAAAATACCCATCTGTGGTATAGCCCCCCAGGTCAAGGCGGTCTCCACCCTTGAATTAGCAGACCAAGACAATGAAACTGGAGTTTAGCGCTCTCACACACTTTTATTATTTAACAAATAAACAAAACACAAGAGCAAAATAAATCTTTTAAACAAAACACTCCAAAATACAAAACAAAACAGCACCCAACCTACCGCTATCCGGTGAACACTCAGTTCATGGTGTTCAGAGAGCCAGACCTCCCAGGCCTCCAAAGTTGCCATCAGACGATGAGGGTGCTGTTGCCTAATATTTGCTTGCTTATGGAGGGGCAGGCTAAAACAATCTACAGATACAGGAAACCCGCAGTGGCACCAGCCATTTTTTTTTTTCTGCAGTTTCCACTTGGGTCAGTAGGGGGTGCTATCCCAAGGCAGGTTACCGGCAGGAAGCAGACCCAGACACCATCTTGGCCCCAGACTATTCACTCCTGAGCCAAGATGGACGCCAGTCACCAAACACACACAGACACATGCATGCTCATGTGCAGAGCCTCTGCTCTGCCACACCATCATAAAAAATACTCAGTGACATCACAACAAACAAAAGTATCATTTTATTAACCTCACATTACATCTCATGACACAGTTGACAACAGAAAATACTGTAAAATGACTATTACTATTAACACAATTCACTTTTGACAAAGCTGTGAATCAGCAGTGTTACTGCAATTGGCAACTCATTCCACAAAGCAGGGACCCACACACTGCACGAGAATGCCCTTGCCAGTGTCAACTCTAGTCTAGGTTGCGAAACTGAAAAGTCAGCTGCCTGGCACACATCAACAGCATACCAAAATAGTAGATCCCACAAGTAAAGTGGAGTATTTGACAATATGCCTCTGTTAAGACATATATTCTGGACTCAATACACAATCAGAATGGCAGGCCCTGTAACTGCTCAAACACATAAAGTCATGACAACCAACAGGCATTTAACCAACTAAACCAGCATCAAAGCCAAGGTGGTTGAAAATGACACCACATAGAGGTTTGTCAGCTGTGAAGCCTGGTTATGAGAATATTCACCCTTATGACTTTGAATTAACCACCCTACTCAATGCACAAAATAAATAACAGTAGTTATTGACCTTGGCGCATTAGTAATGTAACTAAGTTGTTTTCTTTGAAGTTCAGCTTGCTATTACCCACCCCCTCCAACAAACAACTTGTGAGTTATTCTATTGAAATGTGCCAAAAAATACTGTAGGTGGAGGGTGGGGATTTGATGGAAAAACAAAGGTGATTTGGTACAGTAAAGGAGGTACTGCACAATAAAAGGAGGTAATCAAAATATTACACCTCTAACTTACCTGCACAAGCAAGTCTGGCCCTGCTGTGCAGTGGTTAAGGTGGTGGGGTAGAAACACCCTTTCTGTGCATGTGCATCTGGCAGCCTTGATCCCCATGTCTGCTGGACCGTTGGAATTATACTACAATAAGACAGGCATCTATTACTTACCGCAATTGTTATTATAATTATATATGATACAGTAAGATGTCACTTATTAACAACCTCTCGGTTCCCAGCAAAAAATTAACCAAAAGTTGTGAAAAGCCTCCGTTTTCAAGTGTTATTATATGGAACAATTATATATACTGTAGTTGTACAAATATGGCACTGAAATACATGTGTTTTAAATGTTACAGTATTAAAAGATTAACATCAGAAACACGAAATACCCAAACATAGAACTGTTTACTTCACACGTTCGTAAAACAAAAATAAGGGAGTAGGCTTATACAAATAGTACTACACAACGATGTACAACAATTTTACAATGCGTAAACATAAAAAATATGAATTTATCCAACGTTGTCTGCTTTTTACGATATACCGGCTCCCGTGTAAATCCAATTCAATTTTGCGTGCAGCTTCATACCCAGTTTCGAAGCCACAATTCTGGCATATCATGCGGAAAATGTCCACAAACGTAACTGTTCTTGGAGTGAAGGCTCTTCGGGTTCCTCGTCTGATGCAGTATCCTGTGGCTCTTCAACCTGTGGGTGCTTAGCAGCTCCGACTGCCTCAAGAGGTTGTGCATCAGTGAGCTCACCTGCTGTCTCCACCTGACTATCAAACTCCAAAATGGCCTCAAATTCCTCTGCTGTCAGATTGTAAGGAACAGCAATGATCTGTAGCACTGGCAGCTAGTAATAAAGGTGTCAATAAGCAGCGTGCAGTTGCTAATATCAGAATTCTATCAACATCAAAGTCTATGGGACAGGATTGGTTCCTGGGAAAATGTTGTTAATAACTGAAAGTTGTCTTTATCAGGGTTGCTAATAACCAACATCTACTGTATCTACAAAAGTTACCCACTGAATTAACTGCAGTGTTGACATGTCCTTCAGCTGTTTTACCAAACTATCAAAATACTGTTATAACTTTTTTTTTTTGGCCTCAAATGTAGGTACACAGAGTGATTGATTTCACTTATGATTTGGTTATGTCCTTCAGTGCAGTTAGCTATTATTTCCTTCCATCTGTAGCTACAGACACCAGAAGCACCAGGAGATAAACTGATTAAAAAGAAAATTACAGCCTATTTACTCTATCCTTGTGGTAGTGTTGTCCTGTTATTTATGTGACGTTCTCATTTATAAGAGGCCAGCTTTATTCACAATGCCAGATGTTCTTCTGCTAAGTGACCAAGCAGATCTTGTTTGATAAATTATGTCAACGGTCAAGCATCTGTACCTATGGTTTTACCATGCTTCTAATTGCTGAACTTGAGCTGCCTTGTGGTGCTCTTAGATTGCTGGCACCGCCCATCTACTCTACAGTAAAAGCTAATGGACAGAGTGGTAAACTCTAGTCCCCATGGGGTTTTTAATAGAGGTAGGAGTACATTTTCCCTTCCAGACAGGCAGACCCAACCTCCCTTAGAAGCTTCATTTTAGACCTGAATCTCGACCCCATCATGACCTCCAGACATCTCTGTTGACCACTTCAGAAAAAAAATATTAATAATTGTTATTATTATTCTCTCTCATCTTTTATTTAATTAAAGTCTGATTATCTTTTCTTCTGGTTAAAGTTGTCAAGTTAAGCAAGTCAGGTTGGTATTGTACCTCTTTGTATTAATACTCTTTGCTTTGACTGAAGCAAATATCAAAATATAGTTGTTGTTTTTTTGCAGCATGACTGAATAAGAAGAACCTTTGCAGACTTCTAAACAACTCTATAAAAATATATCTATGAAAATATGGAGCAGCACGATATTGTCCTGACCGAAATGCAACGAACCTATAAACACGAACCTATAAACACCCACTGTATCATTACATTGAACCTTAAATAAGAAATTATAGGTGTTTACATCAAAAGGTTTATCACACACAAAATGTAACCATAGGTCACCCAGTCATGTATTGAGATGCAATGGCTTCTTTATAGAACTCTCTGGAACAATGATGGCAACCTGCCCAATATCCTTTCCTTGAATGCTGCTGGACACCAGTGTATAATATTGAGAGACTCGGTGTACTATGCATTGTGAAGAGGGTGCATTTCTTCAGATGCTGAGAGCTAAATGTTACAGATAAGTGGTTAATGGAGCTGCAGGGTCTAACAAACTGCATTATCAAATGATGCTGTCTTTAATTCAGCTTGTTATCTTAAAAGAGATTAAGCATTTCCGTCACTTTCTCTGATATCACAGCTGGATTTTAAATTAGGGCACCTCTGTAAACTACAGGTGTTGTTTCTATTGCTAAAAACATTCAACAGTGGCATATCCCTTAACTTTATATTTAAATGGCGTCGTAATTATCACATTATTGTAAAACAAAAAATTGAATTTAGTAAGTAAAGTGTAAACTTTGACATTTAATGGCGAGGATAAATAAATAAATGCATTGTATAGGAAGTCGTGGATTCTGCACGAGTCTGAACTAATGACAAGCCAGGATGACTAGGGTATTCTGGAAACAGTACTGATACCGACACACACCTGTCAACACATGAGACATGCCTAGGCAAACTCTCACCAAACTGATAACCAGTCCACTGATTATAAACAACTTGAAGTCGGGTGATTGAGCTGTGTCATACTCTTGACTGCGCACCATAACTTTAGATGAACCAGCAAATAAGATGGACAAATAGCGCACAGGGCGCAACTACTAACCAGAGAAGATACACATGGGGCACACCCGGTTCGAGATAAAATGCTGCCTCGATTCTTCTGCTAACGTTAATGGAAAAATCCAATCTACAATATTTTCCCATTGTGACAAAATGACACTGCAAAACCAACAAGGTGCAGGCGACAGCACAGCAGGAAGACACAGTAGAACGAACGACAAGATGTGCTATATTAGCTAGATAGACTGTAACACCTGTTTTGTTGCAATAAGATTAAACAAGCATAAATCCTTTTTACTGTAACACTTGCAGACAGTCTATATGCGTGAACTCACTCTGCATTGCTTGTCTGCAAGCAACAAACAAAATAGTTCTAACGTAAATAGCTTTCTTTTCGGGGAACTATATAAAATAGCTTCTGTAAAAACTGCACAATTTGTAAGGGTTAGGAACCAAAGACAGCTATTTTACATGCTACTACTATTCTAAGTGTAGTATTCAGAACCTTCTACCAACTGACATTTAATTTTATATCACTGTAAAAAAAGAAAACCTATGACCAGCTATTGAGAAACGTGTATAAACATGTTTACCTACATACAAAAATAGGTTATACATCTATACATAAAGTAAAAGAAAACGTAATCAATATTAGTAGGTCCATCATGCTTTCTTAATGTAGGGACTTACTGTCCTGTCTGGAAATTACGACGTGAAACATACAGCAAAGCACCTCTGAGATTTGGTAACCAGGGGCAACGCCTTAGTGTCCTCCTCCAGTATGAACTGAGGAGACGTAGATAATATACAGGTACCTTAATTTCCGGCCTTACAGGAGCTCTCCCAAAATGCTATTACCGTTAATTTTATCCAATTTCACTTGCGGGGATTCACAAAATTATTCATTATTATTTGTTTATATTTTTGTTAACCCACCTGGCGAATACTACCCTGATTTGTCGGAGATGTCCCGCCTCCTGGCGATGAGGAGAAGGAGGGGGAAGCCATGTTCCTCTCAGTCAGTGCCGCTTCTAATGTCACTTTCTTCGGGTTTCCTTATGTATTCTCAGAGAGTAGCAGTATCTTGGCAACCGAGGAGAGCAAGAACAATCTTCCTCCCCTGGCCAGTGCAGATCTGCGTCGGCCTCTGCAGATTCGAGACTGCAGTCCAGAGAAAGTACTAGGCAGTAGGTAGACGGAATGACCTTTTCTGAAGTGTGTTTGTGTGTGTGTGTGAGTGAGTGAGGCGAGGCAGTGCAGTAGGCGCAGCTATCTGGATGAAGCTGTGTGTTTTGCTGCAGCCGTGGACTACAGTGACTACAGAATGAAATAGAGCTTGGATTATTATAGCAGCACTGGCAGAGGCAGGACTGCTGATGAGATCATGGGCAGCTCTCTGAAATATGGACTGAACACACATTCAATCTGGGGTGGGTGGAATGGGACTACCCTCCCCAGACGCTATTATGTCATAATACAGTTATTTAATGTTTTGAAATGATACCTCTGTACCATTGCATTTAAACAATGGTAATTTTAAATGTCTCCAAGCTTGTTAATAACTTCATATGATCCACTGCAACTGACAGAAACCTCAAATTTGGTTAAATGATAGGAGTTTTTGTAATGTACATTCTTTAATTATTCTAAAATTTCACACTGTTTTGCATATTTTATGCACAGGCCTGCTATGATAACTCCATTGACTCCACTGATTTATAAATATGACCGGAGGCCAGCATTTGATGACTAATCACACGATCTGCACACCACTACTCCACATACACACGCAGTCCCACCCACAGGAACAGTAACATTTAACACATGTGCTGCCTGGTGAGTTTACAATGTGCTCAACAATGAAGTCTCTTTGATTTATATTGATTTATTTATTTATTTACATTTTTATAGCACCTTTAACCAAACCCAGTAGCAGTATTTTGCCAACCCTTATCCCCACCCCACAAGGTAATACATCCTGTTTATTTGCTTTTCAAGAACATATTAAACCTATGAAATAAAATACAGTACTGTGCAAAAGTTTTAGGCAGGTGTGAATAAATGCTGTAAAGTAAGAATGCTTTCAAAAATAGACATGTTAATAGTTTATATTTATCAATTAACAAAATGCAAAGTGAGTGAACAGAAGAAAAATCTACATCAAATCAATATTTGGTGTGACCACCCTTTGCCTTCAAAACAGCATCAAATCTTCTGGGTACACTTGCACAAAGTCAGGGATTTTGTAGGCATATAGTCAAGTGTATGATTAAACAATTATACCAAACAGGTGCTAATGATCATCAATTCAATATGTAGGTTGAAACACAATCATTAACTGAAACAGAAACAGCTGTGTAGGAGGAATAAAACTGGGTGAGGAACAGCCAAACTCAGCTAACAAGGTGAGGTTGCTGAACACAGTTTACTGTCAAAAGTCATACACCATGGCAAGACTGAGCACAGCAACAAGACACAAGGTAGTTATACTGCATCAGCAAGGTCTCTCCCAGGCAGAAATTTCAAGGCAGACAGGGGTTTCCAGATGTGCTGTCCAAGCTCTTTTGAAGAAGCACAAAGAAACGGGCAACGTTGAGGACCGTAGACACAGTGGTCGGCCAAGGAAACTTACTGCAGCAGATGAAAGACGCATCATGCTTACTTCCCTTCGCAATCGGAAGATGTCCAGCAGTGCCATCAGCTCAGAATTGGCAGAAAACAGTGGGACCCTGGTACACCCATCTACTGTCCGGAGAAGTCTGGTCAGAAGTGGCCTTCATGGAAGACTTGCGGCCAAAAAGCCATACCTCCGACGTGGAAACAAGGCCAAGCAACTCAACTATGCACGAAAACACAGGAACTGGGGTGCAGAAAAATGGCAGCAGGTACTCTGGACTGATGAGTCAAAATTTGAAATATTTGGCTGTAGCAGAAGGCAGTTTGTTCGCCGAAGGGCTGGAGATCGGTACACGAATGAGTGTCTGCAGGCAAGCATGGTGGAGGTTCCTTGCAAGTTTGGGGCTGCATTTCTGCAAATGGAGTTGGGGATTTGATCAGAATTAATGGTCTCCTCAATGCTGAGAAGTACAGGCAGATACTTCGCCCTGGATAAGGGCGTCTGCTAAGAAATAAATAATAATAATAATTATCCATCATGCAATACCATCAGGGAGGCATCTGATTGGCCCCAAATTTATTCTGCAGCATGACAACGACCCCAAACATACAGCGAAAGTCATTAAGAACTATCTTCAGCGTAAAGAAGAACAAGGAGTCCTGGAAGTGATGGTATGGCCCCCACAGAGCCCTGAGCCCTGATTTAGGCAGCCTCAGTTGCTTCTCTCTCTTCATGAAATCCCAGACAGATTCGATGATGTTGAGATCAGGGCTCTGTGGGGGCCATACCATCACTTCCAGGACTCCTTGTTCTTCTTTACGCTGAAGATAGTTCTTAATGACTTTCGCTGTATGTTTGGGGTCGTTGTCATGCTGCAGAATAAATTTGGGGCCAATCAGATGCCTCCCTGATGGTATTGCATGATGGATAATTATTATTATTATTTATTTCTTAGCAGACGCCCTTATCCAGGGCGAAGTATCTGCCTGTACTTCTCAGCATTGAGGAGACCATTAATTCTGATCAAATCCCCAACTCCATTTGCAGAAATGCAGCCCCAAACTTGCAAGGAACCTCCACCATGCTTGCCTGCAGACACTCATTCGTGTACCGATCTCCAGCCCTTCGGCGAACAAACTGCCTTCTGCTACAGCCAAATATTTCAAATTTTGACTCATCAGTCCAGAGTACCTGCTGCCATTTTTCTGCACCCCAGTTCCTGTGTTTTCGTGCACAGTTGAGTTGCTTGGCCTTGTTTCCACGTCGGAGGTATGGCTTTTTGGCCGCAAGTCTTCCATGAAGGCCACTTCTGACCAGACTTCTCCGGACAGTAGATGGGTGTACCAGGGTCCCACTGTTTTCTGCCAATTCTGAGCTGATGGCACTGCTGGACATCTTCCGAATCCGAAGTGAAGTAGGCATGATGTGTCTTTCATCTGCTGCAGTAAGTTTCCTTGGCCGACCACTGCGTCTACGGTCCTCAACGTTGCCCGTTTCTTTGTGCTTCTTCAAAAGAGCTTGGACAGCACATCTGGAAACCCCTGTCTGCCTTGAAATTTCTGCCTGGGAGAGACCTTGCTGATGCAGTATAACTACCTTGTGTCTTGTTGCTGTGCTCAGTCTTGCCATGGTGTATGACTTTTGACAGTAAACTGTGTTCAGCAACCTCACCTTGTTAGCTGAGTTTGGCTGTTCCTCACCCAGTTTTATTCCTCCTACACAGCTGTTTCTGTTTCAGTTAATGATTGTGTTTCAACCTACATATTGAATTGATGATCATTAGCACCTGTTTGGTATAATTGTTTAATCATACACTTGACTATATGCCTACAAAATCCCTGACTTTGTGCAAGTGTACCTAGAAGAATTGATGCTGTTTTGAAGGCAAAGGGTGGTCACACCAAATATGGATTTGATTTAGATTTTTCTTCTGTTCACTCACTTTGCATTTAGTTAATTGATCAATATAATCTATTAACATGTCTATTTTTGAAAGCATTCTTACTTTACAGCATTTTTCCACACCTGCCTAAAACTTTTGCACAGTACTGTATATAAAACCTAAAGTGCATATTTTATACTACATACAGTAGTCTATGTACATTGGCTTCCACTTGTTTCCTACTGTGCCATTTAAAAGTATTGTAAAAACAAGTGCTGTACCGCTAAGTAAAAAAAATTAAAAAAAAAGTTTCTGTACATCCGTCTGTATGTCACACTTACATTTTTCCATGTATCTTGAGGTTCAGATTATCTAATGTTAATGAACCTTGGTGTACACATTCTTTAGCATAAATTATTGAGAGTGACATACTCTAAGGACATATGAAGGTGCAGGTACAGTATATCCGTTCATAGGTATGTCACACTACCTTGGGAATCTTTGCATTGCATTTCGTATTATATGGTACTATGATGTTCAACTTTTCTCGTCATGCTGATAGCTCCAATGTTACTGACATGCACCACTAAAATATATTCTTTTCCACTCAGGAACAATGTGGTGTACATTTTGCACTGCAACAGGGTAAATGTTTTCATAGAAAGAAATTATCATTATAACTTTTTAAGTAATGCATCTGGATCAATGAAGCATCCAACTGCAATGTGTGCGGTATGTATAAATTCTAAACTGTATTGTGATAAGGCCCAATAGAAAGGCTCTTATAGTAACGCAACAGTCTCCCTCAGCTCTCCTCCATTTTGCTAGACTGAAAGGGATATACTACGCTGTTTAAATGATTAAAATTTGTCTCTCCCTGGCATCTTACATACTTTTACAGACAGCATCACGGTACACTAAAGAGACTCACATGCACTGTAGGGGACTTTTTTTTTTTCATAACCTTGGTACACAAAGAGCTCTTTTAATTATTTAAACAGCAGTGATATTTTGATCAGTCACTGTTAAAATCAATTGAATAGGACCCATTAACTTAGTGTGCACAAAAACAAAAACAACAACACATACATGAATATATCTGCTTAGAGCAAAGCTCTAAACATATATAAAGAAAATAATGCAAATTGATTAGGTATCTTTTTACAGTGAAATTATATGTATTGAAGTTAGGCATTAGTTTACTAGTTTCCACAAGTTCTAACTAAGTACTCTATATACCAGTGACAAAGGAACCTACATATGTTTCTAAGTCTGCACAACTCATTTATAACCCTGTTCCCAGTTATGCACTGGCTGGAAGTGTAATCGAACCAGTTTAGAATGACTAAAAGAAAATAAAGATTTTTTGACAAAACTCATTTCAGCATTCAGTGTTTAATAGATATGGAGGATGTATTGAACTGTACATTTTAAAACCCTATACTTTGTACAAATACTTTATTTTCAGACACTGCAAATATGCCTCAAATCATAAGAAATGATATATTACAAAGGAATTGGTGGAAACACCAAGATTTTATTAAGGGTGTGGTTTAATTAAGACTTTTTTTAGGCATCAGGGATATAATGGAATTGGGCATGCTGTTTATATATACTGTATCTTCTTGAGTATATAATCTGGGTATAATAGAAGCTGTCCAACTACCTGTATGAAATTACCTTATATTTGTACATATATCTAGAGAATTGGTAATACAATTATTATGACATTTTAAAAAGGACATTCTGTGTGGCATATGTTATTAAGAGCATCAGAATCTAGGGGGTTTGCCTGTGTGTCACATTTTTGGAGGGGTTACCCAATTGTACTGACCCTTGGTTTGGACGGTAAGTGGTCGAGGTTATGAACCTGATGTTGAAACTCCCTCCCTGAGTCTAAGTTAAATGTGCACTTGTGTTTAGGCTTGAGGATGAGCTTTGATTAAACGGGGAGAATGTAACGAATCTCCTCCTAGCGACTGATAACCTAATAATACTGACATCAGCATAAGACACATACTTGTCTTTCTACTACAGAGCCTGAGCTTTAGTTGAATGGTAAGATGTTTGTCTTTGAACCGTATGGTTTGCGGTTTGCATCTAGCCCTTGCTTTTCCATTCAGTTCAATGGGCTGAGATGCCAATTCATTATAACATTTTATTGTGTATCAGAATCTGAGGGCATTTGGAGCCACCTGTGTATCTTACAGTTCCATGTCTATGTGTGCATACAATAGATGGAGGTCAGATCAACTTGTTCATGTTACTGTGGTGAGGGGTGCATGTTACTGTCATATATATATATATATATATATATATATATATATATATATATATATATATATATATATTGTCTCTAAGTAGATTTTGGAGCTGTTCTGTAATCGATAAAGTGCAAAAAAAACATATCTTTATCATAATAGACTGATGTCTTTAGAGTTTAATTAATTTGTGATTTATAACGCTAGTGTTTTTTTCTTCTTCAGTGTGCCTGTGCCAGCAGTGCAGTGGAAACTTGATGTCATGCATTTCGCTCATTGTTGGCTTCTATATTAAATAAACATTTCGGTTTTAATTCTCTTCACACAAAAAATGCTCTCAGCCATTAGGTGGTATGGATTTAACAAGAGCTCTGCACATACTGACAGGTGAAATGCGTTAATTGAAAAATACTGGATTACCTTGGAACTGTGTTATGTTTCTTGAACAGGTGTTAAAACAGGCTTTGTATTTTGGGTGGTGTTGCACTGTTCTTTGTTTTCTATGTTGGTATTGCTAGTGTAACAGTTGCCCCCTATATTTACCAAACAAAGTCTAAACTGCATATTTCAGACCCCATACCCATGAATGGTCTTTTAAACTTAAATCACCCCCCTTTAAAGGCAGCAAACCTTTACATGAGCTTATAATATATGGATAAGTACTATAATTGCATCTCAGTCCAAAAAAAGTCATATTTAAGTGATGTGACAACGCATCGCCTGTTTATGACTTTCCCAATAAGTTTATTTGGAATTCTCTGTATGCATTTGAAACTGCTGACTTTTGTTTTTATTAAAAAAAATTCCAAGCATTGAAAATGTCATTGTGTATTTTGGTCTTTGTCATATTAAATAGTGGTTAATGTTCACTAAATGCCTGTATTTAACATGTTTTCTTGAATTATCTTATATTAAGTGTAGGGTGCCAATACTTTTGTCTGTGACAACAGAGCCTACATTTGTCTCAAGGAAAGCCTAAATCGGTTTCATTATTCTATTTTGGATTTTTTTTTCTAACAGCTATTGGCACTGTAATGTCTGTCTATAAATTATTTCATTTTTTTATTGACTTTGCTTTTTGAAATATACTTTTGATATTTGCTGCAAGCATTAATACTGTAACTTCTATTATTATTATTATTATTATTATTATTATTATTATTATTATTATTATTATTATTATTATTACAGTAACCTTCCACTTTATTTGTACCATACACCTGACTGTGCTTATGTAATAGTTTATAACTGCAGTCACTGTTCTTGGCATTGAATCAATATGTTTTTGTAATTCCTTCAATGCTACTTCTGACCATTTCGTCAGTAAAAATAAATACAATATTTTGCACATTATTATTATTATTATTATTATTATTATTATTATTATTATTATTATTATTATTATTGTTATTTAAGTATATATTTGCCCTTGGCAGTAAGACAAATAGCAACATTAGTGATAAGTCAGAGTACAATTTGTAGGTACAATATGTTCATTTCATAAGCCATTTCAAGGGTAATAATACAAGTTCTAAAATCATTGTTGTTGATGGTGACATATAATACATGCATGGTGTTATATAATGTCAGAACATAAATAAAAAAGTAAAGGTATGTCTTCTTATTATAAGGATGTGAATATTGTCATGCACCTTAGTAAAAAGACCTGAATTACCGTAGGTTATGTCTTGCACTTAATTGCATTAACCTAAATAATCAATATTGTTTCTCAAGGTTTTTGAATGGCTGACCACAATAGCAGGAACTATTCACAAATATAAAACAAGAGGTGAGGGCAGGAAAATCACAAGATTCTAGTTATGCTAGGTTATAACAAAAAAGTGGAAAAGAGACCCCTTCTGGTAAGGCATGAGAAGCAACAGAGAAGAAGAAGAACCTCAGCAAAGAAAGAAAATAGTAAACTGTCAGTAATACAACTATGAACAAGACAGAACAAAACATAAATGCACCATTTTCTGTAAAGTAGTATTTTGTTATTATATTGATTTGTATTGACTATCCAAAATCACATTTTTCTTCTTAAAATATGTTTATAGAGAAACAGAAAACAGTAAATAAACCAAAAGAAAAAAGAAAATAAAGATTTCTTGACAAAACTCATTTCAGCATTCAGTGTTTAATAGATATGGAGGATGTATTGAACTGTACATTTTAAAACCCTATATTTTGTACAAATACTTTATTTTCAGACACTGCAAATATGCCTCAAATCATAAGAAATTATATATTACAAAGGAATTGGTGGAAACACCAAGAATTTTATTAAGGGTGTGGTTTAATTAAGGCTTTTTTTAGGCATCAGGGATATAATGGAATTGGGCATGCTGTTTATATATACTGTATCTTCTTGAGTATATAATCTGGGTATAATAGAAGCTGTCCAACTACCTGTATGAAATTACCTTATATTTGTACACATATCTAGTAAATTGGTAATACAATTATTATGACATTTTAAAAAGGACATTCTGTGTGTGCGCATGGAATGGACTGCATATTGTTAAATATAATTTCTATGGGGTAGTACTTAGGCAGGAATTTACAAATCAGTACCAAGAGAAATGCTTTTAGCCACAAATTGCTTTTGAATCTTATTTAAAACAGAGAAAAAAAACAGAAAAGCAGTTCAAAAATTGCATTACACACTAATTAGCACAGTGCTCTTTGAAACTACAAAACCTCTAGATTGGCAGAAAGAGTTCACACTTTTTATTGCTTATAAAATCCTTTTATAAAAATCCAATTTCAAGGCAGCAGCAGGTGAAGGGTTTAATAAAGTGGGCTGCAGTTCAAGCTCTCACATGCCTTTTAAAGAGAGGCAATGGGATCACGCTGTTACGCCATATGTGTGTTGTGGTGTGAATCCGTCACGCTTTTTTTTCAAATTAAATATATCAAAAGCTGATTTGAGCATAGTGGTAAAAAAGAAAAGCACGGGGTGGCCAAGATGGATCAATATCCAGAAAGGTATTCACACGAGGTCATTTAGGGGAAGGAGGAGTAAATGTCACCAAGTAATCTGTGGGTGTAGGGAATTAAGATTTTGAAGAACATAAGTATGTCAACAGGCCCCTTCACAGCAAAGCCCTACCTCCCCCGTCTGGTGGAAACAGAGTGACCCCGGTCAGAGGTCAGCAAAGAGTATTTTTGCATTGGAATTCTGAAGAGTACCCTGACACAGGATTAGAGCTACTACTGTCATTATTGAGTATGAAGCAGGTGAGCAGGATAGAGGATGAGTTTCCATTATAAGCCAAAAATGACATGGAGATAAAATTGTCATGTTAGAAAGTAATTAGACTTTAGTTCTGGTCAAGATTGGTGTCAGATTTCAAATACTTTTTAGAGAATGTACAGATCTGTTCAGAACTGTTGCAAATCTTCAGCACAAAACAGCTATTTGCAGCTGTAACAATAGCTTTATTCAGTACAGTAGTTAACAGAACAGAAGTACGCAATCAGACAGATTTACCAAGCTTTTGTTCAAACATAATGTTAAATATGAATATAACAAAGTTTGTAAGATACACTTAAGGTTCACAAATGATCCTTTTAAACAAACGTTGAGTTGTTTATTACTAATTAGAATAATAGCTTTTACTTGTTAATAAACAGCTAAAGAGAATTTGTGTAAGGGCTCCCTTTTTAATTATGTTATTTTTTGCTTTGGGTTGATGAAATCCGTGCACATTGCAACTAACATTTTTCTTTTGTAAAGCCAATTCTTTGCACTGGTGGGAAATTGTCATTGTTTTTACATGGAAGAAAATATTTTTAAAAACAAGCAAGTAAAGTTCTGAAAGGAATTATTTTCATTACAAGAGAGTATGTGTTAATACTTCATGCTGATATTGGACTCAGCTCTCGCCAAGACATAGCTTCTTTTACTGTAAACTAATGTGATCCATCTCGGTTTCCTTCCATCTGATGATGTAGATGTCCTTCTGCCTGGTGTTGATGTGAAATGCTGGCTCCAAGGATGAGCCTATTTTGACTCCCTGGCGCATCAGCACACACAACTGCTGCGATGCTGGCTCCAGGGATCAACCACAGTGCGGCCTCCCTAGCGCATCAGCATGACAGCCGTCTAGACTGAGCTGAGAAGGGTACTTCTCTGGCGTCTTCAAGTGGGCACCTTCCATCCTTGGTGTTTCGTCAACTAGCCTACGACACCTTTAGAGGGCTTGACAGTGATTCTGGCATCCCATTTTTTTTTCTATTGTGCTTGAGGTCCCCAACCAGAATCTTTTCATCTCAACCAGAGCCAGTTGCTGCTCCTCTGCTACTTCACTATGCGTCACAACTCTTGACCACTGAATCCGATGTCTCTGAGAAACCGGGTTGTGGAGTGTGCCACAAATCCTCGACAACCCACCTCCACTGGGTAAACCTGGACGCTCCATCCTTGCTGTGCCGCTTCAGCAGCCAGTTGAGCGTACCAAAGTTTCTTCCTTTCATACGCCCATCCACAGCATCTTCCCATGGCACTGTTAACTCTACCAGGTGAACAAGGCATGCTGATCCAGAACACAAGACAATATCAGGTCAAAGGTTAGGGGTGGCACTCTCAGGTGGGAAAATAAGCCATTGTCCAACATCTGTCATCATTTTCCAGTCTCTAGCAGCTTCCAGTTGCCTAGACGAGTTTTGGTTTTAATACCTTTTCTTGGAGGTTGCTCCCCTGGATGGAGGAATGTTGTTCTTCGTGTGTCGTATACTGCTGGCATTGGTGGCAACCTGTTGGTCATGCTGCGCTTGTCTTCCAATGCCAAAGGCCAAACATCGCAGCACCTGGTCATGACACCAAGTAAACCATCCTTGGCTAAGACCCACCTTACATCCTGTCAATATGTGTCTTAATGTAGCTGGCGATGAACACAAAGGACACCATCGATCCTCTCCTACCCATAGATTAAGGTTCTGTGGTGATTGGAGAACATCATATGTTGACCTGATGAGGAAACTGATCCTGCTCTGTTCCATTGTCCATAGATCTCGCCTGCCGATCTTGCGTTGTTCCACACACTCCCATCTCGTACGTTCTCCCTGCTTGGCCTGGGAAACTGCCTTTATGCACCTCATCCTCTCCTCCTGCTTTTGCATCTCGTTGACTACCAGCTGCCTCCATTGAGCTGGGGCTGCTTTGTGCCATATAGGAGGAGACCAAGGCCTCCTTTTCCATGCTGTATTTGCCCCTTGATATCACAGATACAATAGAACAATGACATCTTGCAATATAAATTTAACAACCCAGAATAATTATTGAACAGCTTAACTTACCCTCTAATGGTGTGTAAAAATATAAAGGAATGCTGCTTTTGAAAAGTTGTCCAAACTGCCAAATTCTTGTTGACAAAACAAAGCCGAGCTATGGATGCTAAAATATGTTTCTCTCTCTCCTAACTGATCAACTTGTTATCAATACATCATTAATTTATCCAAAACATACCCCAAATAATACTGCTTAAAACATAAATGCTATGTAAAACGGCTAACACTGAATTGAATAAATTGAATGAGACCACAAATAAGGATATTGTTTAAAAGTGTGGTTGTTTTTAAGCTTGTTTTAGTTTCTTATCTTATAAAGTCTTTAATCAAAGTAAACTTGCATATCCATGCACATTTATTTTTCAACTGTCTGTTTTTTTATGTTTTGTTACCATTTACTGCTGCCTTCTAAGTTTCAGCTGGGAAAGTTCCATTAACGCTACCCAAGTGACCTTAATTAAACCAACGTGTTGGCTTTAACTTTGCTGACAACATTAGGAAACAATTCCAAACTTTTCACAAAAATAAAGAATGTCTTGGAACTATATAGGAATGTATCCAGTCTGACAACACCAAGGCACAGATTAAAATCAATTACATTATAAACCTTTTTTTTTACCCAGGATGTACATTTGTTATACCAATAAATGCATATGAAAAAAGCATGTTCATGCTACGACATCATTATGTATGTGTGTGTGTACATACACACGCTTGATGCCAGTCTTCTTGCCAGTTAAAACCATTCTAGGATGTTCTAGACAGGAATGTTAAAAACATGGCTTTCTGACATTGTGAGTCAGCCCTGGCTGCAGCTGTAGGAATCTGCCAGGCAGTGAATGACAGCAAAGAGGGCATGTTCATTGAAAAATACATTAAGTCTGATGAACATGGCAAATAACTGTCACTGTTTAGCAACAGATTATTTGCACACATGTCATGTATGCTTAAACATTTATAGAATATGAGGAGTTTTACCCTCAATCTTTACAAACTTTTTAGTATAGTGGGCGACTGTAAGCATATAAAGATGTTCCTCATGCTGGTGAAGCTTCCGTTAGCATTGGATTGGTAAAAACGGGAATGCAGATTAAAGCATTGCAATATGAAAGCATAAAAAATTGAGCTTGGTTGTTGACACGCATACAGTACAATAACAGCACGCTCACAAATGTAAAATTCCAGTTTTCACTGTGGCTGCCCACGTAATTACTCTGGGAATTTAAAAAACTTCAACTCTTCTAACAGTGACTTAACTCTGCTCAGTCAGGGCATTCTGCTTTTTTACTTTCCATTTTGTCTTTTGTGTGTTTGACAGTGATGTCATTTTCTCATGGAAACAAGTCTGGTTCTTATTAAAGATCCTTTTATTAGACATAAGGTCAAGGTTTAGCCCTGGAAACATGATGTGTGGGTCAAGGACTTTAGTGATCTTTAATAAGATGGGGTAAAATAGTTGGAAAATACATACATTAGATAATTCCTATATCACATGTAGACCATTGTTGACAGGTTACTGAATGTTTGGTTGTATTCAATGTAACAAAACTAGAAAATAAATGCCACGTGTCAGAGTCAAATGACTCTGGCTAGAATGGGCATTAAAATACCACCTGCTCTTACAACAAAATTAGGGAAGAACATGAATATCTCCATAGCTGGAGCTTTAGGCTAGTGCACAAAGTGAAGTTTGAAGTATTAAACACTTTAATTTATACAGAATTATAAAATAAATAAATTATTTTTGTGAAAAATAAATATATATATATATATATATATATATATATATATATATATATAAATATATATATATATATATATATATCTAAATAGATAGATAGATAGATAGATAGATAGATAGATAGATAGATGTTATCTCATGCGCATGACTTAATATCTTGCGGACTGCAGCAGACACCGGGTGTTCTTGTGGATTGGTTAGGAGACAATCACCAGATTTTCCTCATGGCCAAACAACTATGCAAAACTGGTGTGCATTTAGGCCCTGTCCACACTACATAACTGATCTCAAGAACTGTACTCGAAACCGTTCTAATTAATCCAGCTCAAAGCATCCACACTCAAGTACCGTTTTATGTTTAGTCATTCTTAATGCATACAAACGCTATTAAAATAGTTTGGTTATAGTTAGCAGTGCAATGAACAGTGGAAATTAATACAATAGTATTCCACCATGCACTGTATTTTATTTTAAAATAATGTGTTCTGCCCCATATTAATAGAGGTTCATATTGCTAAAGTAAAATAAGTATTTTGTAAAATGTAAATGCAAACACACACACACACACAAGTAGGGCTCAGAACAAGCTGTTAATTAATTATAAAACAATCTTTGTTTTTACATTCATATCTTGCCTGAGCCTAATTCTGGTCCCTTTCATTTTATTTCAAACAGAGCTGACAAATTACGTGAATTGTTCATCCCAGGTCCTACTTTTAACTTTCATTTTTGCAGACGCCTAATTTAACGTTGTGCTTTTGTTATTTTCCCCACTAGTTTAACAGAGATGTCGTGACAGATTTTTTTGAAGCATAAAAATGAATACCTAGTGTGGGTTGTACACTGATTGCAAGTCCTTCAGGCACCTGTTCTGAGTATTTCGCCAAAGATATCACAAAGCATTTTCAGATATTGGAGGATTCACAAAAAATGTAGTTTTGTATTAGAGTCCACACTTCTGATAAACCACACTACATGATGCAATCTAATTTAGAACCTGACTCGAGACTACCCCGAAGTGGTCTGGAGTCCGGTTCTCGAGTACGGTATTAAACGCTGCGTAGTGTAGATGCTAACCGTATTTAGCACTTTTAAGCCAGTTTAAAGGCAACTAATACGGTTTAAATGCATAGTGTGGACAGAGCCTAAGACATGCTATTTTAACATAAATACATTATTTATTGCATCCGATTGTATTCTCTTACTGTCTGGAACATTTCACCAGGTTACAAAAGCAAATGTGAAAGGTGTAATTTGAGTCATGATTCAGGATTTGCAAATTATTTATCTTGAGTTATCATTTAGAAAAATAAGCACATCTCTGCCCTTTACATTATACAGTAGGCTACGTCATACAACAGTTCATAGCTCCTGAAGACTAATCTGCAAGAGAAAGCTATTTTACCCCATGAAAGCCTTCATGATAAGGAGTAAACTGAGTCATGTGTGTCTCAGTAATTTTTTTGAGACCGACATACTGATGTTCGAGCCCGATCCTGCTTTTGTTTTCAGAAAGTGGGTCAACTGCATCGCAAAATGATGGCTCATCTATGAAAATGATAGCATTGCAAAGACTGAGAGCAATTACAAAAGAGAAAATCAAATGAGTCTATCACAATCTCTTACAAGTATTAAGCATCAACTCATACTGACAAGATACCTTTTTTTTAATTCACACAATGACCCTTTAAGGGTTCTGTTAATGTAATAGATTTCATACCAATTTTATTTTGTGCTTGGTCATCATTGACTGGATTTGAATCTATAAATTATAAATACCATGCATAGGCTAATATAACCCTAAGCAGTTCCTTCCTAAACAAATCTATCCATTGCAAACCCAGAACACCACATCCGGATAGGTACACAATTGTAACATACTGTTTGCATCTAGCCTCAAAAGCCAACATTACATAAGTGATACATTCCATTGCTATCCAGAAGGAATTGGTCAAATTAATTTAGTCTAGTTACACAATATAAGATGTTCTGAGAGTACAAAAGTCACTTAATTTCCTTTGGGATAAGCACCACCTGGTCACATACTTTCTACACCGTAATCCTAATTCAATGCTGTTTTAAATGTAACTAATTTATTCATACTCTTTTACTTGTTTCAGGACAGTGAGCCAGCCCAAAGGAACATTCCAGATCAATGCCTGCATTAAAAAAAAAATGTTGCAACATTACTGCAGCTCAAGGCCCTCTGTTGGTTAACTAAAGCAACTACCTTAATTGTGCCAAGTACTGCAGTGCTTAATGGCTCTTCATGCTACAAAAAGTGCTGCACTAAAAATAATGTACATCAGCTGGGATTTGAGTCTTAGACTTCTTATGCTAGTGAAAATGGGATGATTACAGAACAGGAAACCACACCACTCCATAGCCACAAATTAGTACAGCATGAGCAGCAGCTCCTGGATGTGAGCTTCCCCACATTGCCTCACAATCCTGTCCTAGGACCAGCTCTTCAGGGATGAGAAGGCACTTCAGTCACAAGACCCATTTGTTTTTTAGCCACTGTATGTGCATTACTGTAATATGTGTGAATTTTTACTACCAGTTCACCAAGACTGGACTGGGCCCACAAAAACTATTTCACATAGGTCATTTTCGGCTGGTTTTACAAAAAACGATTAACACTAATTTTGACTACCGAACCAAAGGTAACATTAAGTTGTCTAAAATGAGTGCTTATGAGGGTTTATGTATTGATAGGCATGTGTCTTTGTTCTAGTGATGCAATGTAAATCAAACAGTACTACTGTAGCACTATTAGGACTTTGCTGCATACATAACCAAAAGCAGACTGTTAAATCCCATGAAGATACTTCCCATATATGTATAAAAATACAAAACTACCAAAACGTCCATTCCTTACTAGCACCATGCAATGACACACCCTCTAGTGCTATAATGGTAAACATGACATCTTAACGGAGTATAAACTATTAAAAAAATAAACCATAATACACACACTACATGGAAAGATAACAAGAAATGCTGAGCTGAAGATGTTTTATTAAGTTTTTAACCCAAAAAATAAATTGTGTCAAAACCAGCTCATAAAAAGTATGAAATGGAGAAACAGCATGTGTATTATCCAATACCAACAGTGTGACATTATTTTCCTGTTTCACATTAGGCTCTGATATACACCAAAGCTTTATACATATAAAAAAAAAAAAAAACTTATACTTTACACAAACATTCTGCTAAATAAAAAGTAATCTCCATCATTTAAGAAATCAGAATCCTTTCATACTGGATCTGACCACAACAGCAATCAAGCACTGTAAGAGGGTTTATCTATACATTATTTACATTTAAAAAAATCACAGGAATTCACAAGGAATCAGGTCATAAACATGGACACGGTTTTGATTCTACAGAACAAACAAAAAAAAAAATAATCTGCATTTTGTTAATTACAAAAAACAAAACAATGTAACCCTTTCAATAGAAAGTAATAATCTTGAAGCTTAATCGAAACGTTTGTGCTTGCTTGCCTGTTTTGTTCTAGCCACAATTACTTTCTCAGTTTTTGCAATCAGCTTAAAAGACAAAAAAAGAAAAACAAAAATTAGCCAAAAGTGCTGTTAGTTTTCTTTATGTATTTTGTCACAAGCAAGCATTTTCTTTCACCTCTTCTGTGCCTCATTTTTTGTTCCTTGGACGATTGAGCTTTGCTTGTCTGTCCACCAAAATCTTCTGCCAGTACCTTTGTTCATTATCACCTTAATTGTTTATGTATGAAGTACAAATGATCTAAAACATTTCAGTAACTAACACATTCCTTTAAGAAAAAACAACAGAATTAACTTTAAACATAATTATTACTAGATTACGGTTCATACCCCCCCATAAAATTCAGGAGAATCTTCCATGACTTCTCAAAGGATAATATCAAAGACCCTTCAAGGGGAATGTTAGTTGGTAGTTGGCAGTGTTACACTTGTTTTGTAAAACATTGCTAATGATCGAAATATTACCAGAATATTTATGCTATACCAGGCTCATTTTTGAGGCTGCACTGTTTCCCTTATTCCAAATGCTGGTCAAGTCGTTTTTCAAGTCACACCAAAACTAAAACTGAAGTTTGTAAAACATTTTATTTAAAAAAAAAAAAAAAAAAAAAAAAAAAAAAAAAATCATCAACATGCAATAGTTATGTTTTTGTATTTAGACAACATGCATTATTTACACCACCGCTCAGCAGACAGGATGTCCAGTTTCCAGTGGTGTTTCTTCTGAATCTCAGCACGAGACTCTATCACAGTCTTGGTGTCACCTGGAGTTTTAAACCGGACATGGCCCTCTGCATCTCCCCCCAACATGTCCACATAAACCACAGCAGCCACTTCTGACAAAGCATCCTGATCACAAACAAGAACATTTGTATTTTATTAAACAATAAAACTGCAGCAAGACCAGAATAAAATACAAAATAAAATCCAGTAACTAGTAAACAAGGTACACTACCAGACAGGCAGGCAGGAAAAATGGCTGTAAAAGTATGGAAACAAAATGTAACCTCTGTGGAAATTGTACATTGGAAAAGAAAAATACTTGTTTCTGCCCTTAGTAAACAAAAAAATAACCATGATGGCGCTAGCTGGATATTCTGAAGACAAAAAACCAGTGGATATTTTGATAACGGAAATGGGTGGGTGGAAATGTCGTATTCACAAAACATTTACTACAGACGATACATTTATTTCAAAAGAAAAACAAACAGCTAATGTTATAGATCTAAGATGATCTTAAATTAACTTATTTATTTACTGTATTCCGATGTCAATTCAACATTTTGATTTTTTTTTATATAAAAAGAATTTAAAACTGTACCTATACATGCTAATATTCAAAACTCGATCTAGAGAGTGAATGAATGTGTCAGTACTGTGTGGAGTTTATAGAAAACTGTGATAAACAAGCCTTATAAATAGCCACTTTAAAACAATGTATTTGTGATTTAAATGTGATGGGAAGACCATTCAGCTTCCCTTTTGTTCTGAAGTGTTACACCTGAAGTCAATTCTACTGATGACCCTTGCACTTCCCAATGAATGAGGCAGAAACTTCAGCATGCAGGTACAAAGTCATTGTTACCTTGATGCATTTCCTGCCTGGTAGGGGATCATCGTGGGTGATTTTGACTACGGCTCCACTCACAAACTGAGGTCCTTGGGGGGCCGCCTTCTCAGGGGGCTGGGCTTTTTTGTTGTTTGCTTTGACTTTGAAAAGAACAAGTCAAGGGAATGCACATATGTATGAGAATCAATAGATTAAAAGCAAAACAGTAGAAGGGGGAAGAGAAAAAAACTATTAACACCACTTTTTTGTTGCAACTACTTCAGTAAACTACTAGTTAAAATATTTATTTACACAATTGTTTTATGACAGTCACGATAGTTGATAATCTAAATACTTTCATATTTTATGGTACCAAACACTAACTGTTATATAAAGAACATGTATTGTTCACATGGTAACAAAAAGCAAAAATGATGTTTTCACAGATATACAGATTATAAACAATGTAATGTATTTAAAAGTATTCATAGTGATATTTTTGAAAGTTTATTTTTTTACTTTTAAGACTGTTATACCTACTTGTATTATCGGTTGGTTGACATGATTCAGCCTCTATTTTCCCTTCAGTCATCTGTTTAATCTCGGACAAGGATTTCTTCAAAGAGGACATGCTACATTTCTGTAGTGTTAAGTACTCCTGCATCAAATCCAACCATTCATTCCTAGAATAAAAAGAGATGAACCATAAAAAAAAATAAAAATGGCCAAAGGGTTGCAGGGAATTGAGACAAAATGACAATAGAACATGACAGCAAATCAGCAATCCATGGGCTACTTTCACAGCCTTATTATAATGTCAAACATACCCAGGCACAGAACTGTTGCACAAACATTCACTTGCATAAAAAGGCTGTTTACATTGACGAGCTCTGAGGAATGCAGAATATAAACCTGTACCTATGCAGATTATTACATGGATAAAAATAAGGCTACTCTTGCATAGCCGTTTCAGACAGTCCAGGTGAATTGGACATACCGTATTCCTTCGAATTTAAGACGCAGCCCCAAATTGACCACCCTCAATTTGAGGAAAAAATCAAATAAATATGCATTTACAAGGATACAACCTCAATTACGCTGTTGTATCATACAAAACTTACCCGAAACAGTGTTGTTGTAGATTAATCACGGCGCGTGTTTACTGTGCTGTGTACTATAGTACTTAAGATGGCGTCTCTGTCGTACACACACCACCACTCATCACGGCATCACCCATCCCAGCAACAGCAAGCACGACACAACACTCCACGGCATCAGGCAACATGTAACCCAGCAACCACAAAAGCACTGACAACATTGCGAACGCAACAGTCAGAACAGTATGCACAATAACAACATAACATATGCATATGAAGATTATACCATTTTGGAAAACCTGCATCAGCTGCAATGCAAACCCCCTACAGGAGGCAGGTTAAAGGAATGTGTATAGCATTCAAAACTGAAAATAGCTCCATGAGCCAATCATGGTTTAAAAAAATAAATAAACACTTAACCTTGCAGTACTTTGGGATTGGTCCATTTAATCAAATACAGTACATCCATCAGTCCTACTTTTTACAGCTGATATGAAACACTGTGTACATTATTACAAGCACTGTAAATTAACATGCACATAAATAGAATTAAAACTAAAATCAATAAAAACAACTTTGAAAAAGAAAGCATAGAAAATAACCACAAATACCAGTAAGTTAAAAAAAAACAACACCCTAATAAAAACCTGTTCAAGCCTCCTTTGCTGCGACACAAACAGCAGTTAGATGAGGCACAAAGACTTGCATAATTGTTGCCCTTATCTAAAGAGCATCTTCTTCAAGCTTAATGGTTTGAGGTGATGGCTTTCAATATCTGCCGTTATCAGCTTTTTCTCTCTCATAGCCAAAATTCATCCCCAGCAGTTAAACAATTAAAAACAAAACATAGTAATTTACAAAACAATACATGATTTAAATGACCACTCTGTGGTTGCTTAAGTCCGCCACTGCTCAGGTGACAGATAAATAAGAGTCAGTGACATCTGATCAGTCACTCTCTGATGGAGAAGACTGCATTGGGACTCTGCTGGTTTGGTAAATTATATAAGACAGGCACTCAATAGGATATAAAACTACTATGCTGCAATGTTTTAATACATGAGGCGTACATGTTCTTGTATAGCTCTAGATTCTAAAAAAGTTGTTTAGTTGTTGCTGGGCATTTCATTTTAAAGTGGGTTCTGGTCACTGTGATTATTTTACAATGCATAAATGTGCTGGTGTTGGAATTTAGAAATTGGTGCACATTGATCATTTAGAATGAGGACTTGTGTATTTTAATTTTTGTTCGACTTTTATAAGGCTAAATCAAATGTATATTTGTTTTAGAGAAAGGCTTTATTGTTCTAGGTAGTATTATTTTGTCATCTATATTTTGTGTAATTATTATTTTTAAAAACAGGCACCTCTGGCCACTACCAATGCTGCTGTGCAACTCTGTTATTTTAAGATTGGAATTGCACTTTAGCAGTGGTTATGGACTGATCCACAGGAACATCTTACATACAACAATTCAGGTCTACTTTACCAAAACTGAAACAAATGCAGGTTACTTTAAATTAGATCTTAACATTGCATTGGGTATCTACAGGCCCACACATGTAACACTGTGAATCAGTAGAGTAAGTGCGTATTTGATGGATCTTTTGATGCACTGGACTGACACTGCAAGTAAACTTTCAATAGAGTCTGATTTATTAAATTTAACTTATTGCAGTCACAAACAGATCACCGAAGATTTCCAAGATTTTTGGGAGGATTTGTTTTTTTACTCAAACAGCAAGGCATTACTGTGGAGTATAATGGAGTAAGTGCTCTTCTGTTTGAGTGAAAGATAAGGTCTAAAAGCCTAATTTGTTTCCTTGCAATTTAAATTTTCTTTTAGCTATAATCATTTCAGTCCCATTTGCCTCTGCATTGCCTCTGATCTATCACAGGATTCCTCAACAGCCCCCTCCAACAAAGGCAGGAGTGACACAGCTGTGGCTTGACCCACAGCCAGCTGACTAACACATTCACACTGCATAACAGTTTAAGCCATTCTATGTTTTACCATACATTTAATAAGCCACATTTATAATTAAGTTCAAAATAAAACCGTCGGGGCTCCCGAGTGGCGCATCCGGTAAAGGCACTCTGCATGCAGTGCAGGATGCACCCTATAGCCTGGAGGTCGCTAGTTTGAGTCCAGGCTATTCCACTGCCAATAGTGGAAAGGAGATCCCAGGGGGCGGTGCACAATTGTGCTGAGCACCACCTGGGTGGGGAGGGCTTAGGTCGGCCAGGGTGTCCTCGGCTCACTGCGCACCAGTGACCCCTGTAGACTGACCGGGCGGCTGCAGTCCTGCCTGTAAGTTGCCCGGAGCTGCATGGTCCTCCGACGCTGTAGCTCTGAGGTGGTTGCATGGCGAGCCTGCACAGTGAAAAGAAGCGGACGGCTGACGGCACACGTTTCGGAGGACGTGTGTGTCTGTCTTCGTCTCTCCCAAGTCGGGGAGTGGCAGCGGTGAGTTGGGTTGAAATAAAAATAATTGGGCTTTACAAATTGGGGAGAAAATGAGAAAAAGTAATTGCCGATTCCTAATTAAAAAAATAAATAAATAAATAAATAAATAAATAAATAAATAAATAAATTAATTAATTAATTAATTAATTAAAAAAAAACATCAATGGCTAAAACTTTTGTTGAATGTTGGGTCGGATTGCAATCCCTGTGCTCGTTCAGGGGTCAGCTGCATGCATTAAACTTCTCTTCCAAATTAATTACTGTAAGAAAGGAAAACTTGCCCCATTTCTCGTTAGGATTTAAGCTAGTAGGACAGAGAGAATTGAAAAAAAATCCTCTCAAGTTATGCTCTGAATTAAATTTCTGATATTTACATTTAGAGTCACTTAGAATAGACACAAAATATTAGTTGTCTTAACTAATGTATTTCTTCCTATTCTTGTTTTCATTTAGATTAACTGTGTATTTTATGTTTCAGTCATAATACAAGAGGTCTCAAACATGCCTTATCTCTAAGCACAGATGGAACACCAGTGTAACCATCCTCCTGTCCCCCTGCAACACTACCTTAACTGGATGTAAGAAATACACCCAAGTTACAGCTTATTATGAATATAACGTGTGCCTTTGTTTTGTAAAGAGGTGGCTCTGTTCATTCTCATCAATATTACAAATTCCAGGTACTTTAACAATTACTGATCCTTTTGTATTTTTTGTACTGTGTACACAAGTATCAGTGTAAATGAAGGAACTTTTTCAAATAAAATAAAAAAAACCTGAACTGCAAGCACATACATTGTACCATACCTCCTTTCAAGACTCTTTGTCCATTTTCTGAGTCTTGTTTTAATTCGGGAACTTGTTCCACTTCAGAGACCTTCCTGACTTTGCATTGGGTTTCCTTCTGGCTATCTGTGCTGCTTCTCTTCCGTTTCCCTTGCCTGACCTCCTCTGTGGACTCTGTGCTTTGGGATCTGCACCTTTTCTTTTTGTCCTTTTTACCCAAGGTTTTTTGGGCATCAGTACTATCTGCATATGCACAGGCGTCCGATACAACTTCCTTGGCTTCCGAGGCTGCCAGGCCAGTGCTCTCCTTTCTGCTGCTGTGAGACTTATTTTCTTCTCCTTCTCCTTTGTAGGTAAACTAACATGTCAACCTCTTTGTAATGCTATTTCTGTATGAGGTAGCAACTAAAGTAAAGTGTAATCGATTTAAAGGGGATCTGTACTCAAAATAACAAGGCTCTCTAAATGCTCTGTATACATAACAAATATGTCTCGCGGTGCCAATTTTGTGTTTGGCCAGTAGTTCAATTTTTTTGTCAGCTTTCTGGGTCAGCTGGAAATGCAGGCCGCCACCATATTGGAACCTTTCTGGTGCCGCTGTTACGTCATATCGTTGACAGACACCCACACCAGTGAACGACGGCAGGGTGAATTATGTCGGAATGCAAAGTGTTCGGGTGCAAAAATAACAAAAGGAAAACAGTAACAAAAAGTATTTTTGTGTGCCTAAGCCTTGAAACCAACAAAGGGCGGCCATTACAAAACAGTGGCTACATAACAAAGGGACGAGACATACGCTCAATAGAATACTACGTGTGACTATAGAGAGAGTCAACGACAGGACGTCACACAAAGCACGACAGAAGAGAGCTCCAATACATTCAATGCTCAAGGAGGGGCTGAAAATGCGTCAAAAGCTTTAGTTAACATGTTTTCTATTGAAATTTTTATATATTCATTTGAATTAAAAACACATTTTACTGCTGTGTTTTGTAAAATAATTTGTACAAGTTTACGTTTACTTACTTATTTACTGCTTACATTCAGGCAAACATTTGTTCATAAAACACATTGTGCTACTATGAGGAACTTAAATATTTTCATTCAAAAACATTGATGTAAACCTGACACACTTACTCTACTAACTCACAATGTGAACCTGATGAAGACACATTAGGTGTCGAAACGCGTTGTTTGTTTGTTTGACCATATTTTTAACAAATATAATTTTTTGATGAATATAAAATCAGCAGGAGATAAGTATTGAATCCTTTTGAAAAAGAAAAATGTTGAGAGTGCGACTATGAATGTCCCTACGGAAGCTTTTCTTGGTAAGCCATTAAAACTGAATGTTTGGCTCAAAGATTTGTGTACTTTTGTATTGCCGTAGAGACTCTACCTTCACTTTACAATTACCTTATACTGGTCAGCACCTCTTCAATATTAAGCATTATAGTGCACAAATGACTAGTTACAATATATATATGGTTAAAGCAATGCATGGTTACAGCAATGTGGACATGTTTTACGGGACAACTATTGTTATTATTATTATTATTATTATTTGTTTATTTAGCAGACGCCTTTATCCAAGGCGACTTACAGAGACTAGGGTGAGTGAACCATGCATCAGCTGCAGAGTCACTTACAATTACGTCTCACCCGAAAGACGGAGCACAAGGAGGTTAAGTGACTTGCTCAGGGTCACACAATGAGTCAGTGGCTGAGGTGGGATTTGAACCGGGGACCTCCTGGGTACAAGCCCTTTTCTTTAACCACTGGACCACAAAGCCTCCTTCTACTTGAATCAACCTCCCAACTACTTGAATCAACCAATAGAATCGCAGAATACAGTCGTTTACCAAAAAGACTGTATTGGATATCAAAGTGTGTTGTCTCCATCATGCAGACACATTTAGTATGCAGTGTTAATATATCTTACGAAGATACTTCATAAGTCATAACTGCAGACCAGCCCTCTTCTCCAAGATTGCCTGCAGGTACTAGCGTGCCCCCCTTCCCCCAATGCCTCCCCCACATTATCAGTAAAGCAGCATGACAAACTATTTCAAATGCACATTGGGAATTTAAGGATGACTTACCTACAACACTGCACTCACTGGTGTTGAGAGCAACGGGTTTTCTCTTTACTGTCTTCGGGAAGATTCCAGGTTTTCTTCTGGCATCTTCTGGTGGATTGTTCAGAATCTTAGTAAAACACATTTAGGGAGAAACAGATGATACTAACACCTATAAGAATTTCATGGCCTGAAATGTAATAATAATAATAATAATAATAATAATAATAATAATAATAATAATAATAATAATATATATAGCCCCTTTCATAGTCAACCACCATCACAAAGTGCTTTACAGAGGTAGGCTGTGAACTGAGCATTATATGCAGAGTCACTTTCAATAGGACATTGATTTAACATGATTCAGCTAAAATATGAACACATTATAATACCATGATTAAACATGCAATTGCATCAACAACATAATGAGCGGCTCCATCTGGCAAGTTATGTGGCCTACCAATTAACCACCAAGTATGTGTGTATATATATATATATATAAAAAACAAAAAAAAACAAAGACAACCCTTACCTCCACTACCACTGAATTTGTCAGTGCTTGCTTGACATCAGAAGTCAACTTTTTCATTCTGTTGAATGTTGTTAGCACAGAAACGTCAACATCTGGAAAACATGTATTTTTTGATGATGAAGTTCTTGCCACACAATAATTGAGATTATTATATCCTGGATAATTATGTATCTGTGTCCTCTATGTACAGACTACTACTATTCAATAGGCAAATGTTTGTGTACCTGCTCGTGTAAGGATTAAAGCGACTTGCTTTTCTAACACCAGAACTCAAAGGTTAAATATCAATCTCTTCAGTCATACAAAACAAAAGACTTGTAGCAGCCAACTACTGTCTTGTAAAGCTTAAACTGTACTTACAGTTGTGCAAAACGTGCTTCTCCGTGGACTCGACTTGTCACACGCACGGTATAAGGACCTCTCCTTTGAACCATCACAAATACAACACAGTAAACAGCGATTCCCATCTATATAATTATATACTTATTTTGAAATGGAATACATTCTAATGAAAAAAAGAAAATATGAACAAGTAGCATTTTCTGTAGATATCACTGTTGTCATTTAGTTCTTTTTTTGTTAGGAGATTTCTGTAGACACCTATTTTCTGTCCCGGTTTGATGAGGTGATCTTCCGCGGGAAAACAAAAAAAATAAATAGAGATGACAGCGGCTGTGTTCAATGAGCAAGTGTCAGTAGTAAGTACCATACAATCCATTTCAATTTTTATGTGTTTTAAATATTTATGCAAGTGATGCAGTTTGGAGATGTATTTAAATAAGTTAGATTTGCTAACTACGCCATCTTCACTCCGTTATTTTACTTGTTTTACGCAAACTAGCTTCCTTAATTTTCACCTCTTGGAAATGTTCTTTGAATAATAATAATAATAATAATAATAATAATAATAACAAAACACAATGAAAGGACAGCATTTCCATGTGTCTGACAGAGAATGAAAAGGTTTTAATAAAGCTTTATGAAGTATTTTAACAAAAATATTTAATTAGGACTCCTGTGTTTTTACATGTGTATCTCAGCTGTACAAACATACTTACTATCTTGTACGAAATGTGTTAATTAAATGTTTTCTTCTAGATAAATAAGAATGTTTCCAGAGTTTATTGTAAGTATTTTTCGTTTGGTTTGTTTTACTTTTTATGCAGACACTGTTTTACTTATTTCACTGTACCTGTCTATTTAAATTATAATTTCTAAATAAAACTCACAAAATCAATGTATGAGGGGGACTATATTGTAGAAAGGGGCACCAATACTATTGATCTTACTCCTGTAGCACAACTGGCCCTAAGTCAAAGTCAAATGAAGAAGGGGCTGGGGGCGTGGGAGTTAAATAGTAGATTACGTAAGGGATATGTATAACAGATAATAACAATGTTAGTATTGATAATAATAATAATAATAATACTGTATTATTTTTATTTCCCATTTACAGTGTTATTGTTAACCTATCATTATAGCACCTCGTGTCACCTGGTGGCCCATTATTGCACAGTGTTTGAAATTACCAAGTTTACCCCATTCATGAAGAAGCCCCTACCGATAATGTTAAGTTTAAATATAATGAGATGCTGTATTGATCTTCTGTGAAATGCTTTGGTAACAGGCACTGTACACTCACCAGAAAACAAAGAAGGCAAAGACATGGCAAGATGGAGTTTTAAAGATAAGCATTGATGGAAATAAGGTACAGTATTTAAAAAAATTATAATAATTATATAAAAAGTTTGATGCATTAATTATCGAAATATTTTGCATACAACTAGTTTATTATGCAGCAAAGGTCACTTTCCAAATTCCAACTTAAAGCTTAACTCGTTCGCATCTTTCTTTCAGTATAGACATATTGGCGCAGTTTTTTCTTTTTGCATCAGTGGAATTGCACACTAGAGTAAAAAAAAAATGGGGCCAACAAGTATTTAGACCACTGGTTTGTGCAAAACTGCATATACCTCTATAAAAAAAGAAACCCAAAGATTAAGATCAGCCACTAGGGGGCACTGTCAACTAACAGCTGTTTTTTTTTAACACTGGTTCATGCTGAAGCTGACAAAGTGTTTGTCATAAGTTGTTAGTTAAAACAGCAATATGCATATGGCTTCATAATATGGTCAGGGAATGAAACAGGTACAGTTGCATATTTTTAACAGTGTTCCCCCAAAAGCCTAATCACAACTGGAATTTGTCAGACAAACAGCCTTCTAGTTTTAACTAACCATAGTATTAAAAAAGGCCTCATTGTTTGTTCTTTCTTTTAGTAAAAATAAAACAACAAAACTAAAAAAAAAACATAACATCTTTGTTGGTACGTGCCATGCAATTTAGAATTAACGTAACTGTTCGTAGTCAAACGGCATACACAGTTCACAGTGGTTATGCAAAGTCACAACTTTGTATTCTTTATTTTTCTCCCACTAATGTGTCTTTACAAACATTATTTAATATACCATATTTGTGTGTTATGTTTAGAAACCTATGGAAATTGCTTGCTTATATAAATTATGTGGCAAATTAAAAAAAGGTCAATATTCTACCTAAACTAAAATGTTTTAAATCTAGGCAACATTATTTGACGAGAAAGGACAGAAACTGGATGCTGTGTATCTCAGAGGTCAAAAGGTAAAATGACTTACTAGGTAGTAATTAAGCATTAAATATTATTTATAGGGATGTAACGATTCATTGTATATTTCTTTTTTTACAATGTAAACCGTATTGTAATAGTACAAATTGCTTGTATTGTGGTACAAAACCAAAAACACAAACCTCATTGTTGTTCACCAAATGGTCCTTGAATGAAGAATAAGTGTGTTTTATAGTTGGTATGAATACATACTGTCCATATCTCATTTAGATTTTGCCTTTTAACAAAATAGCCCATCATTTAAATGATTATTTCATCTTATGCATCATACAACTGGACCACCACATGTATCATGTTACCCCTAATTATTTAGTATATAATAAATATTCTGTGAGATTTGGCTGAAAATTAGTATCAAGGCTTTCATTGATAAAACTATTCCTATATTGCTTGATTGTTAAGGTAAAACCAGGAGATGATTTGGAAAGTGACAGATATTTGATCACGGTGGAGGAAGAGAAAATAACTGAGAACAGCTCCCCTGACCAGCATGGGCCCAAAGAGATTTCTGAACAAAACGGAAGGCTCTATCCTCCAGTAACTATGAGGCAAAATCTACCTGTGGGATTGAAAAGAAAATATACTGTAAGTACCATTTTAAACTTGACCTTTTTACTTATACTATGCTGTCACTTTACTTCAGCAAGCAGCGTGTACTTTTTTAGATGGCACGTGGGATTTGTTTTGCTATGATATTTAATGTGATACCTGTCCTGACAGTCACCATTGCAGAACACTGTTTAGGATATAACGAAGAAACATCCCATCCTATTCCAGTCATTCTGCATTGGAAGTAAATGATCATATTTGGGGTGTCAATGCACTTGTGATGTTTTGCCTAACTTTGAAAAGGGTACAATTTTCGAGTCCGAGATACTAATAAGTTAAGTAAACAAGGTCTGATTGGGGTAAATGTCCCTTCCCTAGTTGTGAAAAATGTTTCCTCTTCATGAACATTATAACGCAATCTAAAATATTTTCAGGGATACCGGGGTCCACGCCAAATTCAGAAGAAACCAGCAACTGAGGAAAATGAAGTGTCAAGTCTCAAATTTCAGCATAACCTCTCATCCAGTTTATTGTATAACACCTCACCTTTGTTTTCTATCAAAACTCCTACCACTTTGGCCACAGGTTTTCATGACAGTACCTTTAGTGCGAATGTAAAACATGAGCAATTGGAACAGAATCTCTCAGTCCCCTCCTTACCTGCACCCATAGTTGTGTCTTTACATCAAAAAACAAACAATAAACAGAGACACTATGATTATACTGAGTCTAGACACCAACCATCTAATGACTTATTATCAGACCAAGACAACACTCCAGGAGTTACCCAAATAACAGATGGAAACTATCAGCCCACCCATACAATATCTAAAGGCATAAGAAGCAAAGCACAGATTTTAGCACTACTTAGATCCAACGCATCAAATGTTACAGCTTTGAAAACTTCTAATACTGGCCAACACCAGCCTTTAAAAGATACATCTGGTTCTGCAGCGTTTTGTAATCAAAACAGTCGACTTCTAGCTCAGGATACCCACTCAACTGATTTGGACCAAGTGACACAGAAAACTACAAATACCATTGTTACAAGCAATTTGGATGACACAAGCTGCTGGAATTCCTCTTTTCTAGAAGTCTCAACTGAACAGGAACATGAAGGAAATGACCAAGAAAACACTGTGCAAGGTGAACAAAAGCCATCTTGCGATCTCACTAGTCACAATGACAATACTCTTGTTCAGGCTCCTGCCCAGTCTTTAACAGAGAATAGATTTAAACAACCAGAGGGTTATTATAATGCAATTCTACGTAGAAGTCGTTGGGAATCATTTTTGCCAGACAAGAAACAAGACAATGAGGAATGCTTATCTCCAGATCATGAACCTTTGGGAAATGACATGTCTGTTTTTCAAACCTCAGCTCCACCACCTCTTGATCATCCTAAGGAGGACTCAGAGGAACTGGCTACAATAGAACTCATTGAGAAAAACATTTGTCCTACACAAGGGCACTCATACAATAATACAACTGAGAATGTATTAACACAAGATAATAAATTAGAGAAGCCAGTCCTTTTGGAAATGTCAGAAATGCAAGGCACTGAGTCTAAAGAGTGTTTTGAAGGTGTGTCAAGTTCAGCTACATCTTGCAGTCCAGGCAAGGAAGACCTCCTTTGTCTAAACTTCAGTCTTCTGGATGACTTTGACCTGGATAATATGGAAGAAGATGAAGTGCAGGAAAGTTTGCTTTGTAGAGTGTTAGCAGATGGAGATGGAGGATCTAAATCTCAAGAATATGAAGAGAAGAGGTCAGGGGTAATAGAGGAAAAGGTTCTGTCTGATCCATATAAATGGGTTGACGATGTGTCTGTAGGAGATGAGCAGATAGCTGAGATTAAATTAGTTAGTAATGTCACTATGGGTGACTGTCATGCAAAAAATACAGTTGGTCTGAGAGATCCACTGGTTCTTCCACCTACACCTGCCACAGTTGCTAAAATCGCAAGCCATTCATTGGATTTTAGCGATTCAGAAGTGAAGTGCCATGAAAGTGAAGAAAATGAAAGACTTTCTCAACATTTTGAGAACATTGCTGTCGCCACCGATGAGTTCAGCACGTGCCTTAAAGCAGACAATCAGATGAAAAGTGGGCAAGATAGTCCATATAAAAAGGATATTCATCCATCCCAAGAAAATAATGGAGAAGAGGATATCTCTGATATAGGTATTGAAGAATGGCCTGCAAACTGGAGTGATGTGGAACAACATTACAAAAACTCAGTGGTCCAAGCAACGACTTTAGATAGGCTTTCTGCTACACCTAGCACCTTACGGACTCCTGAGAATCAAGAAAGCACAGGGGATATATATTGGAACGAAGCTGACATCAACAACTGCTCGCCTTCAGTTCAAAGTTCCAATGAAGAAAGGAGTCATTTAACTATAGTTAATAAAACTGAAAGACCTCCAGAATACATGCTGCAGAAACTGTCTTCTTGTTTACAGGAACAGTTTTCAGATCAGCCAGTTGAAATGAGGGAACCTTTAATAACCAAATCAGTTTTAATACATCCAGAATACAAGGGCAGCAGAGGGGCTGGATACAATGCTAATGCTTCACCAAAGCTCTCTGTTAATGGACATGATCATCTTTCACTTTTAAAAACTCTTTCTGAACACAGCACCGCATTGGAAAGCCTAGAAATGTTCAGATCTCCAGATAGAGAGTTCAGGATTCAAAGGCAAATCAAGGAACAGTTATGCAGCTCTGTTATGATTGATGCAGGTAAAGATAACATTTTATTCTGCGCCAAATAGATTAAAGTTACCGGTACTTTTTAATTAACTGTTTACATTTTCTTAATAATGAATTTCTTTCCTTTTAATATCCATAACATTTATCTTCTGTAAGTTTCTCTCATGTTCTCTAAGAAGGTTATTTGCCATGCTTACTAACTATTGCAAAAGAAATGCTTCTGATAGAAAAGTGAAATGCGGAAGCATACTAGCTTTGCACAGGCGTCAATGCACAGCGCTGTGCTCATATACGAGGAGTACTTTCACTAGCAATGTTTGCTGCAATATTTAGTATGGTAAGCATGGCAGAAGCAACAATAGAGGATCATACAATATTACTGGTATTAAAATAAACCATACAATAAGTAACCATACAAGTGAAGTGAAGTAAGCATGTTTCCTTTAGCTTTAATGTTTGTTTGTTTTTAAATCTCAAGTTTAAGGTTAAATCTAAGTTGATTATTACTTTACCCATTAAGATATAGATGAAATATTACAATTGAAAGATACTATAAATATAGTAATGTGAAAGTTAAGAGATATGTCAGTCACTTATTCTTTTCTCAGATGAGACACAGGAATTGATGCAAATGACACAAAAATTGTCTCCATTTCATGAAGCACCTGCAGAAAAGGTTAATGGTTTCTTATCTCTCTAATTATTTCCTTTAAAATCACATTGTAGTTTTTTTTTTTGTTTTGTTTTTTTACTCCGTAATTAATTATATTAAACTGTAATCAAAGTTTATACAACTGTGCAAATAATGAATTGTATCTGGTGTTTGAGAGATAACAGGCTAGCTTTTGTTTAAGTGGGAAGTTTGCTTAACATTTTGCTTAATTAAATAAAAACGTAATGTTTAAAACTTAGAAATAAAGAGCTATTTTTAAGATAGGGTTGATATACTGCTGTATCAGTTTTAGCAGGTTTCAAATTATGATTTTACTAGTTTATATGAAAAAAGCCATGTATGCAATATAACAAGATTTTTTTCTTCGTCCATCAGCATATGCTTGTGTTGCATGAGGAAAGCAGTATGAGTGACTGGAATAAAGCATGTAACTCAAGAATGCAAACTAAGCCCTTGCAAGTGAGTCTATATGAACACAATGTTTTGGTTTCAAAGGTTAGGTTTCCTGAAAAGTAAGAACAAATATATACCTATGTGTTGTGAGTAGCCTCTATTTATTGCACCAATGTCTAGTGTGGATGATCTTCCAAAATAAACAAGGCTGAAGTACAAATACATTTCTATTAAAGAGATAGAGGTAGTTTGTATTGTATTGTTAAATCACTGGAACAATATGTAAATGATAGGATAATGTTATTGCAATATGCTGATTGTAATGCCTGAATAAGGCCCCTTTACGAAAGTGATCTTTTAATGTATTTCTATGCAGCTAGCTGAGTTTAGAGGGCACCAGGTAATGGGATCTGCAGCTAGTGACATAGTGATCAGGATGCCACAGGATCCCTTTGAGTCTGAGGAAGAGGGCTATTGTAGAGTCTCTGATGAGGATCAGTTTATATTATCACCATTTTCATGCAGAGGTCCTTCCCCCAATGAATTTTTTAAGGTAATGACAAATTCAAAGAAAATAATCTAATCATATATAAGATATGCATAATTACCCCAAAATACCAATCACATGAAATGAAAACAAAATGCTTTGAATAATAATAATAATAATAATAATAATAATAATAATAATAATAATAATAAATTCATTTTTTTTGCACCTAGTGTTTATTTTTAAAGTTTTGTTGGCCATCTAGTTTGTGTGTATCCCCAACAGTAGTTTTAGCTGCAGGAGCCAAAAGGGCATGATTTGAATCTATTTTCCAAGAAATTGAGAATGGAGAATATAGATTTGGTAATTTGAGTTGAATTCATTTTTATTTAGTTTTGTATTAAATTGTAAGAATCCTTCTCATTCTAATATGAAAGTATATTCTTATAATATATGTCTATTTGTTATTAAGTTCACAGGTTCTCAAGAAGTGGAATTTTGGTCTGAAGAAGGCTGGGACAATAATGCGAGTATTCGTTTTGCTGGGAGTACCAGTTACCCAAGTAAGAAATAGCCAGTTTTACACATTTTGATGAATTATTTCAAGAGTGTCACCATTCTTTTCATCTTGTGTGCTTTTTTAAATTATTTTTTTTAGGAATAGAAGAGTTGATTCCACAGTCAAAAGCCCCAAGCTGGCTTTCTTGTTCCGCAGACTCTGATTTTGAATCAACACAGTGGTCATCTTGGGAACCACACAAGGTCTGCAGTGTAATTCACCTTTAATGTAAAATGGCAAATAATAAATATTCAATGATGACAGCAACACATTTATGTTCTGTTTTCATGATATGCACAATGGGTTTATAAGAGCTGTATTATGCAATGTGTTTAACAACTGTAAAGAACACCCATAAAAGACTCCCATTAAATGTGAACAAGGAATCGACACACAGGAACGTTACTGTAGTTCTGCAGCTTTGTAGGGACAGTTTGATGTCTGAAGGTTGATAGCAACAATACTTTTTATTAAATGCATGTTAGTAAAACCTGATTTTTTATATTTTGTATAGATCATGTCACCAGCACAGATGGTGCCTTCACTGAGTCCAGTACCAGGGTCTTTGTTTGGGTTACTCTGCTCTTATGAAGAGGGTCAAGGGCAAGTAACCAATGATTCTTTAATCCAAAGAGCACCGTTGAGCATTGCAGGTTCCAGCATGGGTCAGTATTTTTTTTTAAATAAATTAGTGTTAAGGTTAAAATAACCTGTTTTAAAATAATCCCTAATGTTTCTGGATTTGAAATCCATAATCCAAATTCTGCTAATGTGTTTAAAAACCTTTTAGATAGGTAACCTTTTAGAAGAATAGGTGCACACTTCCTTAGCACTGGAAGAAAAAGTAACTGTCTGCTTGTTTACAGTGGGGTTCTATTTCTGGGGCTGAGGTACACAGAGCTCAAGTGATTTGCCGTCAAGGTCATAAATTGGGTTTAGTGCTATATACAGATATTCAATGAAAATAGCTCAATTTGACAGTTTTTATACTAGTTGATAAATATCTAAAGATTAAAGCTACACAATCATGTTCAACAACACTAAATTATGATTCCTTCTGTTGGCCTCCAGTTTGTGTATATCCTCAATGTAATAGTTTTAGCTGCAGGAGCTGATAAGGCATGATAAGATTTTTTTTTTTTTTTTTTAAAGCTACATGAAGCTAAGAAATTGGGAATGGGTGATTTCCATTACACGAGAGTAGATGTTAAAACTTCATGCTGATTTGAACTCGGCTCTCGCCAAGATAAGCACCAACTAAGACGTAGCTTTACAGTAAACTAATGTGATCCATATGCGTCTCCATCCATTTACGTTTCCTTCCATATGATGATGTAGATATCCTTCTGTCTGGTGTTAATGGCTGAAGTGTAATGCTGGCTCCAGGGATCAGCTTATTTTGCCTCCCTGGCGCATCAGCACACACAACGATATACTAGATACAACATTGAAAATGAAAATGAACTTTATCATTAAAAAGGAATTGTTGCTTTTTACAGGTAGCAGTGTGTCAACAGGTTCAAGAAACAGTAGGGATGCTGGAACCAATTCTGCGTTCAGACTGAGAGCCCCGATAGTCACTGCTCCATTGGCAGCGAGTAGTGTTGAAGTACCTCCTGAGTCGGATGTCTTTTCAGATGTAAATGAGTGCAACGAGGTTGAACAGCGCTCTGCAATTTCCTCCTTGAACAGCTTCCACAAGCACTCACCTAGCCTTTCTCTTGGCAGAGTCAGGCCTGGGGACATAAAAAGCAAAAATGCCTTCTGCAAAGAGACCATTGAAGCAAGCACACAGGAACCTACATTGTCAACAATATGCAATGTGACTTCCCAGGGCAGACAAAGTAAATGGCTGAAGTATCAAAACACTTCTCAATCTGATCGAATTGCTCAAAACAGAGGTGAATGGTGTGGAACGGCACAGGATGGGAGTGGGGAGAGAAAGGAGGCTGTGATGCAGAGAAGCGCTGCTGCGGATTGTCTTAGCATCCACCAGATAAAGGAGACACTCGTTAAACAGCAGAGACCTGTTAACGGACAAGGTGTAATTGCAGGGAAACAGATCCATTCCCTAAATTCAGGCCCCACATACCCAGAGTGTAAGCAGCAGGGTGCCTCAAGAGCACAGAGGGGGCCCAGTGTTTCTCGAGATTCTCAGGTGTGTGGCTTCCCACTAACTCTTAAGCTTTCCCCCAAGTTATGCAACAACAATTTTCAGTCTAGAATTCTCAATGAAAGGCCTGCAAGTCTACCGTAAACCTTTAACAGCAAAACTAATAAAACCCAACTTCCATGAATGCATTTTGAGTTTGTAAAACCTTGCAACAAATGTAGTTTAATTTTGACGGTTAAATGAAAAGTTCTAAACTTTTAAATGTAACATCTCTAAAGTATCTATTTGCAGATTGATATCATAAGTTGTAAAGACAGACTATAAATAATCACTTACTGGTACTATAAGCATGATACCAGGTCTGTGGATTTTGTTGGGATGTAAAGCATTTAGACAACAGTAAACTGCCCTGGTACAGTAATGTTGAAGTGATTGTTTTCATTCTTGTAAAACATTAATATGTGTTGATGTTTACTTATTGTAGAACATTGCTATTGCTGAGCTATCCTTTCCCCAAGAAAATGTTGTGAAAGATGTCAGTCTTCCGAAGAGAGAGATTCATATACCAGTTGTCTTCCAGTCACATGCCCATTACAAACAAGTATTTACAGCAGCACTGACAGGTACGAATCAGTTAAAACTAAACATCAGACTGATCACGGTAAAATAATCTCATTGTTTTTGCACACTTTATCAATTCTGTTGCCTATTATTTAGCTATCTATGTTTTCCATATCCTAGTACTGTAATATCTTAGATGTAGAGCGCTGCTCTACCATTCTCAATAATCATTGATGCATTGATATTAATAATATAGTGCCCTCTTAATCACTCTAAATTTTGAAAGCAATAGTTTGTACCATACAGTATCTCAGGAAGTATTGTGTTGTATTGACAAAAAATGTGGACGGTATCAAAAGCAACCATGGGGAATTTGTTAGGTGATAATTAGAAGAGGATCCAATGAAAGGTGGCTGATCAGTGGAAACCCTTTTTTTTTTTTTTTTTTTTTTGGCATAAATGTGTACCCTCTGTATATATAAACTGTATTGTTCGGTAATTTAATCAGGGACTAATGGTTTTCATTTATTTTTAGAACACCTCAATATCCTGCTGTTTGACCTCTCTCAGAGTCTTCACAGAGCTTTGTCAAAAGTCGATATATCCTCGTATACCTCAGTGAAACCAGGCAGAGAGGACAAGCAGGACAGCTTTGTTCCTTTCTGTCAGCACCAACAGCCTTCCAAACTGGTCATGGTAAAGAAGGAGGGTAAGAACAAGGTAAACTGGAGCCTTGAACATACATTGACTATACATTTAATTAAAACAAAAGATCAGTTTTTACGTTTGGGAGTGATGTAAGCAGTGATGAAAAACCAGTACATAGAGTATCTTCATGTAAAGGCACTTCTTTGCTAAGCAGTGGCATTACTGCTCAAACTTTTTCAACACTGAACTGACTACCATTACCTCCAGTAAATGTGTATCCTTAAATAGCCAAGAACTGCTTAATGTGTCATTATCAGAAATATTGTGGAACGTATTACATTTCTACAATTTAACTTGTTTTTTAACAAATAGATTTGTTATAAATATTAGATTTATACTCATCCATTTAATCCCACATATAACAGCAACATAATCTTTTGTTATTGTGGAACTTTCTTTTGATAAGTTCAAGAGCCAACATGAAAACAGTTTTGGTCTGAGAACTTGAACATTGCTTGAAAGTTTCACATTTAACAAGTTGCTTCAACAGTTGTCAGAACAAAGCTGTCTGTGGGGTTTTCAGAATACCTCTGTTATTCAAGCTTGATATAAACATTGTGATCCTCTTGTAGGGTAGATTCTTCTACACTTGCGATGCTTCAAACAAAGATAAGTGCAGTTTTTTTAAATGGTTCAATGAGGTGAAACCAGGCAGTTCATTGAAAGTTGGAGAGTCGCAGGCTAAAATGATGCTGTCCGATGTGAACAGTATGTCAGCCTACATCAGAAGCCAGCATATACCATTGTACAGTCAGTGCCATCTTATGGTGAGGTAAGGGTTTACTTTTTTTTTTTTTTAAAGAGTTTATACAGTTGAAATATCACATTCCCATTAGAAGTGCATTCAGTTTAGATGACTAAATCATCCTTAAGATAAAGGGATTTAAATGATTCTATAGTTTAATGGAAAGGTAAAAAAAAATATGCAAATGAGTTATTTCTTATACAATAAAAAATGCAATACAAATTTAAACAACGCTTTTAGTGAACACCTCATTGTTTCACAGATTCTTGCAACAAAAAAATAGTTTTGTAACCAATATAGATTTACTATCTGTAATAAAATCAGGGAGCGTTCCACAGATATAGAGCTTGAAAACTAAAGTCGTATCTACCTACAGTTTTCAGCCAAACACATGGCAAAGTAAGTAGCCCAGCATTAGTAGTATGAAGTGTGCAAGCCAAGTACATAGGGAGCCAGATAATTCACACTCCATTTTGTTAAAAGCAAAGTCTTTACAAAATATCACTGGTAGTCCATGGAGACTGGTCAGGTAAAATGTCTTTGTTAAAGTAAAGGTATGTGCAGCTGACTTCATAACAAATTGCATTTTCTGTGTGGAAGATTTAAATTAACCTGCAAGAAGGGTATTCCAATAATCCAGCCGAGACAGTCTGCAGAGAAGTGCCTAACTGGTAATATGCTGATTTACAAGCTGCTCTAATATGCTGCTCTTTTCACATCCAGTGAAGGTAAACAGGAAACCAAGAAAAGCCGCTGAAACCATTTGATTCAAAGAATATTTCCTAAATGACTTAATTGAATGGCAAAATATTTTATGTTTGAGTAGCTCAGGGGTCCATATCTCATTTTTTTTTGTAGGAAATCCTTTGATTTTCAAAGAAAGCAGTTCTACAAAGGAAAATTTAAAAACCATAGACATGACGTTTCAGAGTTGACTGAAGTGAAACCCAGACTTTATCTCAGGCTAAGCAGGAAAGAGAACTCTTCAAGTTACAGCAAAGGTAAATGTTTAAACAGACAGAGAGGAGCTTCAATCAAAATCCATGGTGTGTAAAACGGTTACACTTCATAAACACATGAATATTCTGAAGCCGGTCTGCCAAGATATATCTTAAGTTCTGATGATTAGGTATCTTCACAAAAGCTAAAAGTTTGTATGTTTTAAATCACAAGTCTAAAAATGTTATTACAATAAGTGAAATAGAGAGAGTGCAATCATTATCTAAACAGAATTTATTTTTCATTTTGTATTACACAGTGCAGTACTGTCATGCTGAATTGAGCTGTAAGGATTACCAGACAATGAGAAAGCTCCTTTTATGTCTAGTATTCTTCCTTAGAAACCAGCTAGTGCCTTGCCACCCACCTTGCTGTACATTGCAATATGTCATCACAGCTGCATGTGTTTGTTGAAGTGGAATGTGACAGACATGCTTAATGCATGTGTTAACTATATAATAACAATGCATTTAATCATTTATTTAAACATTGATGCACCTCACACTGGGCATAGCTGGCTAGGTAATTGACTGTAACTACATCTTAAGAAAACATTTTTCTGTAGAAAGACCCTTTCTATGTTGTTGGGGTTGGATGGCACTTGGATACTTGAGACCATTAGCCAGTGTTACAGTGAGATTTTTCCATATTTTTATCATGGTGGACATTACTGCTGGGATAATGATTATGCAGGGCCACATTGGCAGTAGCTATCTGTGAGTTTACAAACAATACCTGGTTATTCATAGAATTAAATATTTAAAACTTAGTTAAAAAGTGTCTAGTTTGAACAGGCATTGTTGGTTATTAGAATGTTCGGGGCACTGCAACAGATTAATAGATTATTCCATTTTTGTTCCAGATACATTCTTATATGAAAATGATTTTAACACTGGTAGAAGATAATACAATTGACTTTCTTCTACTGTTGCAGATGATCTCTGGGTTGTATCAAAAACACTGTTGTTTGACCCCTTGGACACTTTTATTGGCTGTAGCGCTTTCTTTGGACCATCCTCAAGCAATGAATTGGAGCTTGTGCCTCTAAAAGGATACTTTACATCAAACTGGCCCTCAGACAGTAAGCATTTAGACAAAGGTTTCCATATAAAAATACATAACCCCCCAGACTTGGTATACAATTTGTTTGATTTTTTTTTTTAACAATACAGTGTGGGTTTGTAGCAGGTTGATTTAATGAAAGTATGTTTCCCTTTGATTTTTGTTTCTACAGTGGTTGTTCATGCATTACATGTTTGTAATGCCAGCACTGAACTGACATCCCTAAGAAACCTGCAAGAACACTTTAACCCAGCCTCACTACCTCTTATGCCTCGCTTATTAAAAATGTAAGTATCAATGGAAGGCTGATGTGTACCAAGCATCAAACCATTGTTTGATTTAGAGCAATGTCTGAAGGGTAGAGAGCCATGAAAAGGAATGCTTCAAAGCTCTGAAAAATGTATCCTTTCGGGGAGAAAAAGACAGGAAAGGATATCTAACAGCAGCTAGTTCTATTATTTAAATTCTACAAATGACAGGGATGCATCTCATGAATGGGCACAAGCAAGGTATGAATCAAATGGTTTGTATTGTTCTCTTATACCAGAATGAAGTTGACACACAAAAGGGTATCAGTACAGAACAAAACTGAGAAATTGTGCTAGTAAATCATGTGCTTGGTATGTTGCATGGTAGATTTTAAAAGGCACTATTTTCAACTGAATCTATACAGTAAATGTAAATCTAAAGAGTAAAACTAAAAATGATGACTCGTGGGAAAAAGCTCCTGACGAGCATTAGCATAAATACAAGTGTAGTGCTGTGATTTTAATAGGAGTTAACAGGTTCTTGCCCTGGATAGGTGCACTAGATAACCACTGTTTGAATGGGTGGGATTTAACACATGAAAGTTCAATGCCACAGTTTAAGCTAGATTCAATTATACTAACAGGAAAAATAAATCTCTGAACAAGAGAGATTATGGATTTATCATTTAAATTTGAACCTGCTTTATATCATGATTTATGCAGGCATAATTCATGATATAAAGCAGGTCATGATATAAACTGAGTTTCATGTTTGCATATGACAGCACATTATGAGTACGAGAAATGTGTGCAGTGTTTTAATACTGTACATTTAGTCGTTCTTTACATTTAAAGTAATGCATATAGTTTACTACAGGACAAATACGCTTTGTATTATTAACTGGAACGAAACAGTTTATGTCTATCTAAAAAATGCATGAATTGGCAACTGATGAGAGCTATCAATTAGGCATTGCACTTGATGTTTTCTTTTTGTGTGCATTTGTATAAGACTGACTACTTTTGGTGACGTTGGTGTTTTGTAACTTAACTGTGTCCCGTTAAGACCGCCCACACAGCATTTGACAGGCTGCACAAAATGTCAGTTTATCAGCCTAAATGACTATTGGTTGTTAGTTGCGTTGGAAATTAATTATATGCTGTGTTTACTTAGTAAAGCCAGGCCACGCAGCATTTGACAGGCTGCACAAAAAGTGACAATAAGCGGGTTTGTGAGATGATATTAAGAGAGGTAATTTCTCAAAGAACCTATGGTGCATGGCGAGTGGTTTTTGAAAAATTGTGATAATAAACGGGGTATGACAAGCGAGGTGATATAAAACGGGTTCATCTGTATTTAATTAATTTGTTATAAAACCGTTTCTCTCTCTTTTTTTTTCAGGCCAGATACCAATAACAGTGCAGATCAGCTGTGCAGACAGAGGAGAGGATTTGTGCCTCCTGCCATCACTCCTCGTCCTGCAGAGAGTTCTGGACTCCTGAGTTCAGGCAGAGCACCTGATCTGGCCGCGGAGATGATAGACAGCTACCATTTAAACACAGACCAAGCAGCCGTTCTCTCTCAGATTGCCAAGATGATGGAAGGGAATAACAATCCAGACAATTGCAGTGGGCAGGACTTGCTGCCTATAACAATTGTACATGGTAAGTATTTATGACAGGTAATCACAAGTGTTTACAGTTTCTGATCATAAAATATGTAAATATTACAAAAGGTTAACTTGTGACAGGCATGTACAATGTACTGCCAACAAGGCCTAACCATTAATGAAGTTTTTTTTTTTTAATGAAAGAGCAGTGCATACTGTAATAATGAATTAAAGCAACAAAGCCATCCTGCATGACACCAATAATGTCACATTACCCCAAAAAAACTTTCCCACACCCCAAACTAAATCTCTCACTTACATTTAAAAAAAAAAAAAAAAGCATAATGCTAATTAATTTGACTCCACCTGAATCAGTCAGTGTCCCAGATTTAGTTCACAATTGGAAAGACCTTTATATGCTTTTCACACCAAACATTTAACATGCAGTATGGAATTACTTGAAATTTCCTTGACTGTAGTACCAAAATTGTGTTTTTTATGACATTTACTAATATTTTTTTTTCTTTCCTTACCCAATGGATTTACTATAAACACAGTAGGTGACAGTATTTCTGAAATGTGCTGTTGTTGTTTGCATTAGGAGTCTTTGGATCTGGGAAGAGTTACTTGCTGGCAGTGATTGTTCTCTTCCTGGTGCGTCTTTTTGCTGAAATCAAGGCTGCTGATGGCCCAAGACGGACTTTGTGGAAACTTCTCATCTCTTCCTCTACTAACGTAGCTGTTGACAGAGTACTTCTTGGGTTTGTATTGTCATACCATCAACAAATCTTAACATTGAATTGATGCTGGAAACTACCTAAAACTTGTATAAGAAGTAAATCTCAATACCAAAGTATAATTTGGTTATCTTAGGAACGTGAGCCCACAGACATAATAATTCCCTTCTGTTTTGAAATGTGTTCCTTTGCAGTTTAAAATTGTATAATATGTCAACCAAACTACAACTATTTTCGCTCTGTCAAAGTGCACACACGATCTGCTGTCTTGCCCATTGAGAATTGGCTTGCAGCTTTTCAACATTACGTAATACATGTCAAGGGTGCCATTTGAGTTACAAATGAATCCATCATATGAGGAATAGTCCATTAACACAAAAGTCTGTCCTACGTATTGTGTTTCTAATGTCCTACATGTACTGTACATTAAACACTTACTGATATATGTTTGGTCGCTATGATAAAATTATGGCAGTGTTCCTACCATACAAAAGATTGTTGAATTGTAAATATAAGCTGCATTTTTAGCACAGTACTTAGTGTGTTTTATGCCAATTATAGTGGCTTGACCGCATCCCACTGTAGGAGACGGCAGGTCACAAGAAACCTTTAATGCCAATTTGATGTAAACATAAGGCCCTCCATTAAAACAGTTTAAATGCCATAGATGTGACACAATACAAACAATTAGTGTGAAGAACACTCAAGACTCAATTTCTGATTGAAATATCTCTAGCAGATGTGACAATGTTTGGGAGTAATTGCAAGTGACAAAAGGCAGTTTACATGTTCGAGGGCTAAGAATAAATTATAAAACCACAGAGAAAAGGGGGATTTGTCACCCTGTAGCTCTAAAGTAGTCGATCCCCTCTATAAATGTTTCAACACTTTGAAATTGAATAAGCTATATTGCAGTTAATCAGCCAACTGCTTTTGCAAAACATCAAGATCCTAACATAATCCTGATGATATTGTTTAACTATTAAGAGTTTAATTATTATTATTATTTTTTTTTGGAGAAAATCCCTGATTTATTGAAATGGGAGTTAAAATAGAAGTGGAAAAACATATACATTTTTTAGTGTATAAATCTTATTCTTCAAAAACGCTAGGTTTGAGTTAAATCATTCTGTAAATACTAGGTAATGTGGTAATAAAATTATACCTGATAACTAGATTATCCTGGTTTATAGAGCTGCAGTATACCTCTGGGGCATGTGCTCAGGTTTTCATGCATACCCATTTCTGAACTCCTTTCTTTGACTCCATCTGGACCCTGTCACATCATGTAGTTACCATAAACACTTGCCTTCATTTAACTAAACAGGTGTACCCCTCAAGGCTCTTTCTGTAGCCCAGACAAGCCCTTTGGCTAAAGTCTTTGCTGCTGGTACTTTAGTTGCAAAAAGAACCTGTGCTACAACCTCACATATGTGCTGAATCCCCACTGTACTAAACCAATTTTATATTATTTAATTTTGTTTAGATTAGACATTAATATCTGAAGAGTTGACTGTGGCGGCAGTAAAGGGTTAGTCGTTGCCAATTATTTTTATTATTTTCTCCCAATTTGGAATGGCCAATTATTTTATTATGCTCAGCTCACCGCTACCACCCCTGCGCTGACTCGGGAGGGCGAAGACGAACACGCTGTCCTCCGAAGCGTGTGCCGTCAGCCGAACGCTTTTTTTCACACTGCGGAGTCACCATGCAACCACCCAAGAGCTACAGCGTCGGAGGACAACGCAGCTTTCGGGCAGTTTACAGGCAAGCCTGCAGGCGCCCGGCCAGACTACAGGGGTCGCTGGTGCGTGGTGAGCCGAGGACACCCTGGCCGACCTAACCCTCCCTCCCCCCTGGTGGCGCGCGGCCAATTGAGCGCCGCCTCCTGGAAGCTCCCGTCCTCGGTCGGCAAAGTAATAGCCTGGACTCGAACTCGCGATGTCCAGACTATAGAGCGCATCCTGCACTCCACGTGGAGCACCTGTACTGGATGCGCCACTCGAGAGCCCAAAGCGGTACTTTTTAATGTCTACATTTTACTAATATTGCATTTCTTAATCTGCTAGTATATGTGTTCTCTATGATCCTCTATTGTTCTTTCTGCTTAGATTATTATTTACCATGCTCACAAGCTACTGCAGCAAAATTTGCTACTCAGACAACTCAAGACTGATTGGGAGGAAGTGAGGTGGGGAAGCATATTAGTAAAACCCATTGGTGAACCATGGTTCAATGAAGCCTGGGCAACATTAATATTTTTTTTCACCACACGTCCTCATAATCAGCCTTGAGTAGTCTATTCTGAAGCAATTTCTGCTGGAATATTTTTAATGATGGCAATTAATGACCTAACATAAGATAATGACGTATCTACTCAGAACCTACTGGGTAATATTGAAATGAAAAAATAATATTTCTATAGCTGAAGAGTTTAAGCTTTTGTAACGGTAAAACACATGATTTCATGATCAATATACACAGTGTCATTGCAGTCATAACTTTCCCACAGAATTGGAATTTTGTATTTATTAACAGATGCTATAAAACTAGAGTGATTTCTTTTGAATATCTTAACACTGTAATATGAACTATTTCAGTCATGTCCCTATAGTTGTTTTGAGTTGAGTTAATGAAAGAAGCTGGAACGTTCACTATGTAATGAGTTAATCTGTGTATGGGCCAGGAATCACAAATGAGATACAATAATTGTGTAACTGTACTATTGATATGTTCTCTTTTTTTTTTTTTTTTTTCTTTCTTAGTCGCGTTCTGTGACATTACTAGGGGAAAGGGAAGTCAAAGACCACATCTTTAAGTTTTATTTGTATTTGTTTGTTTATTTTATCCAGCCTTCTAGATCTTGGGTTTGATAGATTCATCAGAGTTGGAAGTGTAAGGAAAATTGCCAGACCTATCTTACCACACAGGTAACTGTGAAGTGTTTTCAGGTGTTATTGTAGCACATTGCAGTTAAATATTTGCTTTGAAACACATGCCTCTTTATATGTAATTACTGTGATGGCCACACTATTTATTTATTTATTTATTTATTTATTTACTTATTTATTTATTTTCTTACTTGAAATGTCCACTAAAAATCCAGCTTTGAAGATAATTTATTGTTTTGAAAATACCAATAATTTAGATAGTATCAGAACATTCTGATTTAATGTATAGTATTAAAAACAAAACATGACATATGTAAATAAATATTTAAATTAAAGATATACATTTTTTTTAAAGAACAATAAAATCCCTTTTTACAGGTTTGTAACCGCAATGAAACCGTGATTATCGGGCAGTACCTTGGTAGTTGACCTTGTCTGAACTGAAGGGCTCTTGCCTGTAGGTTCTACTGCTTAATATATCCCTGTGATACATACAACAAAGGATACAACAATGTCTACAGGGTGTTCTGTAATCCTAGCCCATTCATGCATTTTCCCTCATGCAAAGTACAGTCACATTAGTAGCAGGTGATTGCATGACAGTGGGTTCTAATGAGTTCACTGGTCAGCAGTTAAGTGAATGTATATTAGCGTAATGTATGCCGACTACTTTTTAATGTTACTGATGGCTCTAATTTTTCATTTACATCCGTGGTGGGGGATGAATGTCACTGACATGCTAATTTTGTATTTACTGCTGTGATGGGAGATACTGACATACACAGAATGATTTTATTTTTTAAATAAATTGTCCTTTGCTTAGTCTGCATGCAGGGAGTGACAGTGAGCAGCTGCGGGAGCTGCAGACCCTTCTGAGAGGGGACCTGAGCAACATAGAGAAGGCTTATGTGAGGAAGAGTATTGAACAGCACAAACTGGGCAGAAACAAAGGGCTGCTAAAGGAGGTAAGAAAGATACAGCGACGATGTGCTTGCCTTGCCTGTAAATATAAGGCTACATTAACTGTACATTATTAAACAGTGGAATCCTGGAGGCCTGTCCTCCCTCATTGTTGCATCAGTAACAACAAAGGGGTATTCTAAAGGGTTATTCTAAATGCATATTCCCATTGTGATTTGGTTTAATGGGTTCTACTGTATTAAGAAGCACTATAAAGGCATGCAGACTCAGTCTTTACATCAATTTGTGGCACAAACCAGCAGAAGAGAAAAAAAATGTGCCACTATATTTTTTTTCCATTATTTAAGTCCAACAAATCTTTTTTTTTTTTTTTTTTAAATTAAGGCTCAGTATTGACTCCAGTTAACTTTTGAACTCGCATACATTTTCAATGATTTATTTATAGAGGGTCCTTTTCTTCTTTGTGCTTTAGTTCAAACCGCAATCTGATTGATTTTGTAACGAATCAACTATTAACCCATTTACGCCTACTCAGCCTTGCAATGTGCAGTCACATTAGTATCAGGTGATTGTCATATAAAACAAGACAGTGGGTCCTAATGGGTTAACTAGTAACTAGTTAAGTGGATGTATGTGAACATAATGTAGGCTGTCTGTGAGTCAATTTAGACAAGTTGTAGAACCTTAAAATGTTCATCGCTCACAAGTGAGTTCATGGCAGTCTCTGCAGTAATCACTGAAATAAGCTCCTGAATAGCCCCCTAGGTGACTGTCAGTTTATTTCTGGCCAAAGCAGCAGGCGTCTGCACTGACGTCAGCTATGGGATGTTAGCATTAGGGTTGGGTTTATTCTAACAGTCTTTAAATGTAGCAAGTTTGTTGTAAAAAGCCCTTTAGAGGTCCGTCCCCTGAGGCTATGGAAGTTGTGCCAGTCCCCGGTGTACAGTTTCTGTAACCTGGGATCTCTGCCAGCTATCTGAGACCTCTCTTCCCCACCATCTACCTTTCATGTGTTACAATTGCTATTTAGATCCATAACACCACAGGGTCAAGGGCCATCTATTATCATTGTTCAGCCATGTGTTTTGTGACCTCGAAAGTGCCTGATAAAAGGGTTGAGACTAAGACACGTGTTAAACCTTGTGCAAAGCTAGGCTTTGATATTTTTGTACTTCTAGGTAGTTCAAGCACAAATGTTCTGTTATACAAAGATCAAACACAAATGGTGTCAGAGAAAAAATAGGGTATAATGTCAGTAGAACTTTCAAATATTACTGGATAAAGTAGAAAATAAAATAGGGGCATCATGAGGCAATATTCTACTGAACCCTGTTACCTGTAGTATCGTGTTTGACAGTACAGAATGCACGGCCTTGAGTGCTTGATTGTTAGTTTGTTGGCTGGGTAGAAACCAGACTTATCAGAGTTTGAAAGCGCCTTGAAGGTGGGAGCACAATTACTTGGAGCATCTGTATCCCAGACAGCAACTGCAAACAAGAAGTCAAGGGCCACTGTGTCACATGTCTTTAAAGAATGATGTGTTTCACAGTGTCTCAATGCAATCTAATTTAGTATAACACCATTAAATGAATTGATAGCTATGCTCTTCCCTAAGCTAACATGCAGTGTTTTCTAAATTACTAATTCATATGACAATAAAGTCATTGCAATCCTATACATTTACTGAATTGTTAATGCTTCATGTATACAGCCAGTAGAGAGGTTACCACCCACAGATTTATACATCCCTCTATATTGTGTACTATAAAATATGTGGTATAGAATCCAATGTTATTGTTTCTCTTGTGCATTGTTCTCATTATTCAGGTACAGGTGGTAGGAGCCACCTGTGCAGCATGCACATTTCCTTGTATGAATAACCTGACATTCCCTGTGGTCCTTTTGGATGAGTGCAGTCAAATAACAGAGCCAGCCTCTCTGCAGCCTATTGCAAGGTATGAACTAATTTCAAACTGTTTTATGTTTTGTCAAACCTGCAACAGCTGAACTTCACATTTTACATTCGAATTTAACCAAAGAGATGTATTGAACGTGTGTACTGTACCACACATGCACTTTTTCTGATTTGTGTACGTATACTGCACTGCTAACAGGATGTATGTAGTTTCCATAAGGAGCATCAAAGCAGTCAGATTACTTGCACTGGTCCACGTGTCAATCAAGAAGGATTTACCTCCCCTTGGACAGGCAGCTGCCCGCCCCAGAGAACTCATTCTAGACATGAAACTAAGCCCATTCAACCCTAGCATGAATCGTCCCACTTTTTTATATTTGGCTGGTGTTACATGACAACATTGAGCCTAACATAGCACAGTAATATGTACATTTCAAAACATACTGCTACATCATCTCTCCTGTCCTATGTCTTGTGAATTTAGTTATGTCAGATTATTTATAAGTCTTGTATCTTCAACTGTTGTATGTTGTACATTTATTTGACAACTGGCTTAGGGGAATGCATCTTACAATACAATGCAACACTTGGCCATGTGCAGAATGTTAATTCAAAATAATAAGTATTTAATGCTAATCCCCAGTTTACTGGGCAAGTGTTTGATTGTTACATGAGAAAATCTAGATTGTTTCTACTCCATATTCTGATAGGTACTCCAGCTGGGGGTTATTTGTTAAAACAAACTCGGACTACCTATTTGTAGCAGTATAAAAACATGTATTTGTATTTTGTTATATCACTGATGAATTCAATGGTTGTAACGTTTAATTGCACATGATTAGGGCTTCTGTTTTTCAGGTTTTATTAATTGTATTTTTCGGTGCTTATTTTGAGCTATTTGAGTGTTATGTAAACGTTTTTATTTCGGGGCTTTTGTTTTTTATATACTGTATGAAATTAGTGTTTTCGGGTACTTTCCAAATTGCTTGAGCTTTTTTTTGTGTCAAAATATGTATAGCAACTCGACAGTACTTGCACACTTAAGTTGTACCTTCTTTCCTTTGCTGTCTTCAACAACGAAATCCCTATGGTCACCGGCACATTCTTCTGCCGGTGACCATAGTTTTTACGGTGTTTTCCGGTGTTTATTGGCTAGCCACCGATTTTACTTTTTTTTTATCGGGTTTTATCGGTTAAAACCGAAAATCAGAAGCCCTACACATGATATAATATAAAGCATTATTAAAGTACAATATTATGGTAAAATCAAATTCAGCTGTACCTTAATGAGTCTGATTCCCTTTAAAAATATCAGGATTAAGATGCTCGCTGTGCTGATTGCTTACTTTCCCAGGTTTGGATGTGAGAAGCTGGTACTTGTTGGTGATCCAAAGCAGCTGCCTCCCACCATCCAGGGATCTGAAGGTGCTCATGAAGCTGGAATGGAACAAACTCTGTTTGACCGCCTGTGTTTGATGGTAAGATTTTTAAAGGCTCCGTAATTTATATCCTTAATTGTTATTTTATGGGTATTATTATTATTATTAGTAGTAGTAGTAGTAGTATTATTAGTATTATTATTAGTATTATTATTATCATTTATTTATGTGTTTATTATTTTTTTTTCTTAAAGGGATATAAACCTGTTCTGTTGAGGACTCAGTACAGATGCCATCCTGCAATCAGTGCAATAGCCAACAAACTTTTCTATGATGGCGCTCTCATTGATGGTATCACAGATTCAGATCGAAGCCCTCTGCTGGATTGGTTACCAACTGTATGTTTCTACAGTGTTAAAGGAACAGAGCAGGTACAACTGTTACCCCCTTTGTGTGAATCTGCATATCAATTATAGATGTTCTGCACCAACTACCATATATAGAGAAATCAATTTACCAGGCAAAGCCCAAATATACCAGTTTGTAGTTATCCTTTCAAGGCCAAAGCATATTATTAAGGCCAAAACACTAAATGTGTACTAAAATAATATCTTGTGGTAACACACATATGTTTGTGTTCTTTGCAGATACAAAACGATGGCAGTTTTCACAATATTGAAGAAGCTGTCTTTACTCTTAAGCTTATCCAGAGTTTGATTGCCAGTGGAATAGAGGGGTCGATGATTGGAGTGATTACATTATACAAGTCTCAAATGTACAAGGTTAGTAAAACATGCTAAGAACAGGCATGTTACTAAATTAAACAGACTATTACTAAGTACTGTTTGCACTATACAAGTCATGCACTGGCGTCTTTTACACAGAATTCTCTGATTAAAGCCAATTGGGCAGTAAGTGTTGTGATTTTTGTCTAGTGATGAAAAACATAAATAATTCTGATGTTGCACATTAATGGACAACATAAACTATAATGTAGAATTCAAAAGTTTGTGTATTGTACTTCGTCCCTCTTAACAAATTTCTAAGTTTGCGTGTATACCTGTTCGTTAAAGTTCCAAATGTTCCAAACCTTTTTTTACAATCAATTTGCAGCTTTCTAACTTACTGCACAGCGATACATACTGTGACCACAGTGAGGTTAAACATGTCCAGGTGTCCACAGTGGATGCTTTTCAAGGAGCAGAAAAGGAGATCATTGTTTTGTCCTGTGTCAGGACCAAACAAGTAGGGTTTATAGACTCTGAGAAGAGAATGAATGTGGCACTGACCAGAGGGAAGAGGCACCTGTTGATAGTGGGAAACCTGCACTGCCTTCGCAAGAACAAGCTTTGGGAAAGGGTGATTTGCCACTGTGAAGGTAATCCAAGCAACCAGACACTAAAGCATTAAAACGTCTGTAAATGCTTAGGAGTGCAGCACATTTATTGGGTACCTAATTCTTCGTAAATGTTATCCATGTTTGTTAATGTGACATGCGCTGCTCATTTAGGTGTTTGATGTAATGTTCAGGTTTTTTTTTTCCCCAAAAACAACAACATAAAATACAAAAATGTTTTTAAATGCATGTCAACTCAAACATAGGTAAGAAAACTCTATACAAATAAAATAAAAGCACCAAACTGCTATTTATTTTTTTTTAAACTAAGACGGACATACATGTGTTCAAAGCCAGTTGCGTCATCTATTGTTTTCATGGGCAACTTAACGCTTGCTAAAATTAGTTCTGAACATAGTTGTCTTTTCAGGTTAGAAGAGGTACTATTGGACCTTAATTGCTACAAGACAGTGTTTTTTGTTTTTTTTTCGTATTATTGATTTATCATGTAAACTTTACCACATACACTTTTGTGTGGTGCATATTTCAATTCCTAGGTAGAGACAGTGGATTACAGCATTCTTACCAACTTGAGGGGCAGCTAGACAGCATCATGAAAGCTTACCTGGACAAGAAGAATGAAGAAAGGGGGAATACTAAAGCAAAGAAGGGTCCCAAAACCAAAAAACGAAATGAGGTAAATTGTGTTGGCAAATAACACTTGATAATTATTTGCATGTTATGGAGATATTCTGAGTAATGGATGTGACACAGGGAATTGTGGGTTATGCCTATATACATGCAGGTTACTATTAGGTACTTCAGAGTGCTGGTAATTGTCAATTGAGTATAAAACATGAATAAATAATGAAGCCAAATAACAAACTGAATAATCTAAATAAAAACACTAATTGTAGGTAACATCTGGTAGCCCAGTGGATCTAACAAGAAGTTTACCAGAAACACAAGATCAAAATGAAAACAAACCCAGGTATTTTGTTTTTGTATTTCATTAACTGAATATACCAGGGGTATATTTTACTATTTCACAAGTTTTTAATATATAGGCATATTGATTTCCTAATCTAAATTACATAGCAGAAGTTTACCAGTCTGGACAGACACAATCTCTGCACTTGCAGTACTGATTGCTAATAAAAGTAAGTTGCAATTATTTGAAGATGGCACAATTATGTATTGGGGTATACCAAGATATTTAGTGAGCCAAGGGTCTAAGCCGTTCTGCATTTTTATTTCTGGCCCATTGGAAAGTAGTGTTAAAAGCCACATAACTAAGATCCTAACAAAAGTCAGTTATTTCTCTGTTAGATGGCAACATGCAATCTAACTTTTTAGAGGTGCAGTATATATATATATATATATATATATATATATATATATATATATATATATATATATAATATATATATATATATATATATATATATATATATATATATATATATATATATAATTAGTGCAGAGGTGGCTAAACCTGGTCATGAAGAGCCACAATCCTGCAAGCTTTCTGGGTATCTATAAATCATCCGTGGCTAAAGACCTGGAAAAAAATGTTAGTGTTGACCAATTAAGAAAATAATTGGTTTAATTAAGTGAGAACTCTGGTGGAAACGAAACCCTGAAGACCCTGCAGCTCTCCAGGACCCAGGTTGGTCACCTCTGTACTAGTGGCAAATATATACAGTGCCTTGCATAAGTATTCACCCCCCTTGGACTTTTCCACATTATGTAGTGTTACAACCTGGAATTAAAATGGATTTAATTGGGATTTTTGCCATTTGATTTACACAACATACTTAACACTTTGAAGGTGCAAAATATTTTTTATTGTGACACAAAAGTTAATTAAACAAAAAAAAAGACATTTGTTGGTTGCATAAGTATTCACCCCGGAGTCAATACTTGGTAGAAGCACCTTTGGCAGCAAGTACAGCTGCGAGTCTTTTTGGGTAAGTCTCTACCAGCTTTGCACATCTGGATCCTGCAATTTTTGCCCATTCTTGGCAAAATTGCTCAAGCTCTGTCAAGTTGGATGGGGACCGTTGGTGAACAGCAATTTTCAAGTCTTGCCACAGATTCTCAATCGGATTGAGGTCTGGGCTTTGACTGGGCCATTCTAAGACATTCAGGTTCTTGTTTTTAAACCACTCCAGTGTATTTTTGGCTGTGTGTTTAGTGCCATTGTCCTGCTGGAAGGTGAACCTCCGCCCCAGTCCCAGGTTTTTTGCAGACTGAAACAGGTTTTCCTCTAGAATTTCCCTGTATTTGGCTCCATCCATCTTGCCCTCAATCCTGACCAGTTTCTCAGTCCCTGCCAATGAAAAGCATCCCCATAACATGATGCTGCCACCACCATGCTTCACCGTGGGGATGGTGTTCTCAGAGTGATGAGCAGTGTTGGCTTTGCGCCACACATAGCGTTTTGCGCTAAGGCCAAAAAGTTCAATTTTGGTCTCATCAGACCAGAGAACCTTTTTCCACATGTTTGCTGTGTCTCCCACATGCCTTTTGGCAAAATCCAAACGGGATTTGATATGGGTTTTTTTCAGCAATGGCTTTCTTCTCGCCACTCTTCCGTAAAGCCCAACTTTGTGGAGCGTCCGGGTTATAGTTGTCCCATGGACGGTTTCTCCCATCTCAGCTGTGGATCTCTCCAGCTCTTCAGAGTTACCATTGGCCTCTTGGTTGCTTCTCTGACTAATGCCCTCCTTACCTGGTCACTGAGTTTTGGTGGGCGGCCTTCTCTAGGCAGAGTCGCGGTTGTGCCATATTCTTTCCATTTTTTAATAATGGATTTTTATTTGTAAATAATTTTGAAAAATATGTAGATTTTTTTTCCCCATTTCAACATTATGGACTATTTTGTGTAGATCAGTGACAAAAAATCCTAATTAAATCCATTTTAATTCCAGGTTGTAACACTACAAAATGTGGAAAAGTCCAAGGGGGGTGAATACTTATGCAAGGCACTGTAATTGTGTGTGTGTTTGTGTGTGTTTTCTTCTCGTACAGTTTTTACTTGGAGAATGAGAAGTTTTCAACACAGGATGAGAAGAAAAACAGAAAATATAAAGAGATTTTTAACACTGGGAGCTGTGTTGAATCGCTGTCAGGTCTGGACTGTGATGAGGACCTTTGGGATGAAAATGTTTTTTTAACTTGAGGGGACTGCTATATGACTACCCACATCCAAGACATGCATGTAACATTTAAGAACTGAACTGTACACAAAAGTCAGAAACCGATTTCTGCAGTGCTAGAGGAATACAAAAAAAAACAAAAAAAAACACGGAAGTTATTGATATTGGTAGGCTTTTGTTTTTGCCCCTTCTGTCTTTCTGTCTTCGTTTTATTATTATAACAACCCTGTGCCTTAATCCACCTATCCTTTATTGTGTTATAAATCCTGTATTCTTAATGTATACATTCTACTGCTTAGTGGTTTACCCATTTATGTTTGATATGATAATATACATGTAAATATTAAATAAAATGGTTCTTTATGTCGCTGTTAAATATTTTAAATTGTGTAAAATGTCTCTGAGTTTTGACTAGACTATGAAGCTGTAATACAAGGCAACATATTTAGCAATTGTGCATAAGTTACCGGTATGCATACTACCTCTTCCTGACTGCTGAGTAATGCATGACTTTAACTCACCAGCAGCGTATATTGCTTATTTATTATAGCAATGCGTACCAATGAAAGTAACCCTGAAGTCGCTTCCCTACTGGTAATGGACGGACTACCCTTCTAATATAATCATATGCATTATGTGGCCAGTAGATGGAGCAAAAGAATAGCTCAGGCCGTTCCTGCCTACAAAAACCCATGATATGGTAATGTCAATAAAATACTACAACAAAAATACCTAACGATATAGTAAATGTGTATATCAAAAATGGGAAAACACCACTTGCATAACAAAAACTAACAATAAACAAATGTTAGCTAAAAATTTTTTTTTTTTTTAATTATTTGTATTTATCTCACTGAGAGAGTTGCTGCAATACTTAAGGAAAACAACGCTCTTTTAATAAGCTTTTTGTAAACGTCAGTCACACTTCACTTAAATCCCAATCACTCAATGGACCTCAACTGCAGCAAACCTAAATCCTCATTTAAGTGTATTTACCCGATTTCTTCTTTTTGCTCTTTCAGATGCTAAATCAGTTCCACTATATGGCCCTTTCTTTCCAGCTCCTTAAAGACTAGCCACGGCCCATACACTCTTGAAAATATGAAAGATCCTAATCATATGACATATCACGTTCCAGTCTGAGCTCAGAATAAAAGCTCCAGATCGGGGATCATTGGCTGCAGACAACAGCTTCATCAGCCGGAAAGTTGGGATTTTTCTCCCGTCCTTCAGCTTTCTCAATCCCTTCTTTGTTTAGGGGGAAAACAGCCAACTCGAGCCACCCTGGCCATATGGTTCATTCTGAATTTGCCCTGTTTGTATTCCTTATTGTTTCTCCAATGATTTCATTTTGAAAAGTGCGTTACAAAATCGCAGTGTCAATGTAGGGCTACATTTCATTTAGGACAAGTTTGTAAAACAGCAAAGGTGTATAAACGCATTTTAACACATTATATTTATATATATATATATAACAAAAATAGCTCAAATAATGCTAGCAATAAGACTATCTCTTAATTTGGATGGCGTTCTGTTCGTATCCCGATATTCAGTTCTCAATTCGAAACAAAGTACTGTCTTTTTTGACAGATTAATTCCACTATTAAATTTTAGTCTTCAATATGCCGAGTATATTACAGATTTAAGGCAGCGCGGAAAACAAATTGGAACAAAATTGTTGTATCTGTATTGCTTGTTTTCTTCAAGTTATGCTGCTTGAAGGCTTTGTATCAGAAAACCTAGAGACTATCACACACACACACACTCCTTAAAAGGCTTTCAGCAAATCATTAAATTCTACTGAGGTGGCCACGCTAGAGCCGCTTTTCATGCATTAAAAAAAGAATGGCCCTTGAAGTTTAGAAGATGCCCAAGAAAAACTCTTTGAATGACATCAAAAGAATGAGTTCCCATAGCTGTTGAAGCACGAGAGCTGTGTCTTAGCACAAAAAGAGATTGGGGCACTGGCACTGTCCTGTAGCTCTATCCCGGCACAATTGGGTCACAAAAATAAGGAATTAATTACCATTGGAGAGTAAGGAGCCCATTCATTCCAGGCAGAGTTTTATTAAACGCCAATATAAATAACAAAACAACTCTTGTGGCTGCACTATCCCTACACGCCAAAGGAAGGATTACGTTGAGGATTAACATCTTAAAGTCTATGAGACTTTCTGACTCAAGACTCTGAGCTAGTAATCGTATTTGTCTCTTGGTTCACCGAGCGAAAGCTCCATCTTTCACTTTCACGTATGTTCATTGTTCAAAAGTACAGCATAGATTCTAACAGCACTGTTCGTATCAAAAAACGTTATTGTTTTACGCCAGCTCGTGTTTTCGTGATTTTTTTTTTTATTATTGACTGCGATAAGACCAAAGCTGGCTGGTATTGTTCTTAGCGATGTGATTTTCACTGCCTTTGGTAATTTAGTTCATATTAAGTATTCTTTAAGGAAAGTTGACATTGGTCCAGCACCTGCCATGCAAATGCGAATTAAAAGTCCACCGACCTTGCATACTCACATGCTCATTAGAAAGCCATATGCTGGAAATCCAACTCTAATCCATTTCTTCAGCCAAATCTTTATATTCACAAACCTTTTGCCATTCACAAATTAAAATACTGCAGCGTGAGTTGTATGTGTAAAAGCATTATGTTGGGATTTCAAGAATATGTGTATGACCACTTGCCAGTACACATCTAAAGTAACTGCAACTTTTGTTAGAAGGCCAGTCAGATGCATTATTCCATCGTGCATTTCAAGCAAAGCATATTTTTAATGGCGTGTATATAAAAAACAAAACAAAAAAAACCAAAACACCTGCAGGTGATTCTTCTGAGGGGACACAGCCTGAATTCTGTTACATGGATTGTTGTATTTTGTTCAGATGTTGACTGATCAAGGAAGAGCAAGAGCAGCCTGCTTTTGAAAAGGTTATCCCAGCTATTAACTAGAAAATACACCTGAAAATAAGCTACTCCTGATTGCAAAATGTATTTTTTTTGTGCTACTGTAAGTGACTCTGCATATAATGCAGGGTTCACAGCCTGCCTCTGTAAAGCGCTTTGTGATGGTGGTCCACTGTGAAAGGCGCTATATTAAATAAAGATATTATTATTATTATTATTATTATTATTATTATTATTATTATTATTATTATTATTATTATTATTACTACTACTTAGGGAACGTCCACTCTTCAAATTATTTTAAATAATTTTGGCTTTTTTTTCTTCACAAAATAGCTTTTATCGTACACTCTCAACTTGTGAGGTCGAGATGTGTCTATAATCGGACATTGGGTCTCAAGGCAATATATCTACCCTAGTGTTTTAGGGCTTTGGGGGGGGGGGGGGGGGGGGGGGGTGTCACTTCAGAGTTCAAGCTACTTATAATTAACAAAGCCTTTCTAAACGCCTGTTTCTAGGGGGGAATCGCTCACGTTTGGTGATTAGATCAGGGCTTTGTACTTCAGTCTTTTAACACTAGCCGATCTCCAAAATGTAAAGTAGAATTTAGGGCAGTAGTTGAACAGTTTGACCCTTGAGGACAGTTCATGCCGTGGACAGTGCCTGCAATTCTCCAAACCCTGTTGCTGAGCAACATTCTTTTGCATAACAGTTAAGCTTGGGTAAATCTCATAAACCTTCAGACCACACAAGTGCCTCTTGATTTTGTTTTTGGTTAAAAGACTGGTTAGCTTGTGTGTGCGTGTGCGTGCGCACGCGCGCGCGATCGCTCGCTCGCTCGCTCGCAGTGTCGGGTCACTAGTGCACATGCCTCTTTGCCAGCAGGCATACTTACAGCTTACAACTTCAAAGATAACGACTTGCAATTCGTCTCCCTGGTAAACCATGGCTAAACAATATGCAGGTGCCCATATTGGTGATGGGTGTCTGTAAATAGAATACGCATTTCACACAACCTATAAAATCTGCTACATGTTACAAAATCTTATGAATGATGATCTATTCATGTATGTTTTCATGCTTCATTACATGCCCTAAATTCAATTAAATTGAAAGTTGCAAAAAACAACATCCTGGTACTGTGCGTGGTCCCTAATCTTTCTGCATTTCATATTCCAACCAAAAATATATTTTTGCTGGAAAGTTGACTGTTTCAGAAAACACTAGAACCCCTAACAGCTGCTTTAATACTAATAAAATACCATAATAAAGCGCACTCTTCGTTTTAGTAATCTCGTTACCTTTGTGTGACCAATTCAACTCCCAGTGTCACTCTTGCCTGAGTTTTGAAAAACTCTTCAATGTATTTAACAGTGGAAATCTATTGAATCGTTAAAAAATGGCGGTTAGTTTTTATCCAAGTATTTTTGCATAAGAAAACAGTGCATTAGTTCGTTTTTTAATTTTTTTAAATTTTATTTAGCACAGCCTGCACCTGTAACAAGAGAAAGGATCGAATTCAGAATATACATACACTTACAGCTGGTCTTTACTTTCTTTCTCCTAAATTAATTATTCGCCACATTTTGTCTTCTACAACCTTCAAAACTGATGCAGCACTTCATTGTAAATGTATTAATAGTTCAAATAATGGAAACTTTACACTTCACACATTTAATAAACAAATATTCATTTTGTTGGAAAGGTATACGTAAAATGATCTTATAACGAGAATTAAAAAACCGTGCCTATAGTTGTTTTGTTAAGTGTTGTATGCATGCAGTTGATAGCATAACAATATGTAGGCCTACTTTATTTGTATTTATACGTGGTTTAATTATTGGGGTTTGGGTTTTGTTTATAAAGAACAATTTATGAAAACAAATATTTGCGCTAAAAGAACATTTGTTACTCTATTAAAATGGGGATATACATATGAGTTTTAACTTTTTAAACATCGGAACCAATGGACCAAATCGACAACATAGATCATGCAATACCTGTTATGTACACAGTAAAAAATATGTTTAATAATTAAACACAAATCTGGAGCAAATTATAAACACATTTTAGTGTGTTTCAGACTGTAGGCAGATGCATGTTATTAACTAAGGCCCTGTCCACACTACATAACCGATCTCGAGAACCGTACTCAAAACCGCTGTAATTAATCCAGCTCAAAGCGTCCACACTGAAGTACCGTTTCATGTTTAGTCAGGCTTAATGCGTCCACACACCATTAGAACAGTTCAGTTACAATTCCCAGCAGCGCAATGAACCGTGGAAATTAATACGATAGTATCCCACCATGCACTGTATTTTATTTTAAAATAATGTGTTATACCCCATATTAACAGAGGTCCATATTGCATAAATGAAATATAACAAGTATTGCGGAAAAAGTAAATCCGAACACACACACACACAAGTAGGGCTTGAAGTTTTCAGGTTTTATTTTTAATCAGGTGAAGTCCCTTTAAACAAATTGAGCTGATTCTGTTTTAAAATTAAACTCAGAAAAATCTGTTAATTACAAAACAATCTTTGTTTTTACCTTCATATTTTACCTGATCTTAATTCTGGTCCTCTTAATTTTTATCTCAAACAGAGCTGACAGATTACGTAATTTGTTCATCCCCGATCCTACTTTTAACTCGCATTTCATTTTTGCAGTCGCCTAATTTAATCTTGTGTTTTTGTTATTTTCCCCACTAGTTTAACAGAGATGTCCTGACAGATTTTTTGAAGCATAAAAATGAATACCTAGTGCGGAGTGTACACTGATGGCAAGTCCTTCAGGTGCCTGCTCTGAGTACTTCGCCAAACATACCACAAAGCATTTTGGGATATTGGAGGATACACAAAAAATGTAGTTTGGTGTTACAGCGTCCACACTAATGACAAACCGCACTACCTGATGCGATCTAATTAGAACCGGACTCGAGACTACTTCCTGAGGTGGTCTCGAGTCCGGTTCCCGAGAACGATATTAAATGCTGCGTAGTGTGGACGCAAACCGTATTTAGCACTTTGCCGGCTTAAATGCAACTAATACGGTTTAAAGGCATAGTGTGGACAGGAACTAAATCAATCAGCCATAGAAAGTAGACCCAGAAGTCAGCTGAATTTGTTTTTGCCACTTAAAGAAAATATGACAGGCTATCTGACTTTCCAAAAAAATACAACTTCAACAGCTTAACATTTTCGACTGACCTCAATATGACAATAACATTACAAAATAATGCATATAAAGTATTATGAAGTATTTAAAATAGACAAAAGGGAGCACAATGGTCAGAGCCCGTGGAGTGTAGTGCACCACTACTGTAGAAAAAAAAGGAAACTTGATTCACAAGGAAATACAAAATGATATTCTATTATAGGAGAAAAGGTGTTTGTATTTTCTTTACAAGTTGCCTGAATATATTATGATGATGATGATGATGATGATGATGATTTATTTATTTAATTACCTGATGTCTTTATCCAAGGTGACTTACAACTATCACAGCTATCACAATAGAAAACAAATAAGTAGGTTTTTTCTTTGGACAATCTGGAGTGAGTCAGCCAACCATGTCACGTGCGGTTCACCAAGTGACAGAATCTTTGGTGAGAAGGGCAGGCAACTACATCTCCTTCCCCACAACACAGCAATGCCAGCAAAAAAAAACAAAGCAAGATTTGTTTTATGTGTTTTTAATTTGTTTTTAATTTTCATTGTCCCCTCAAAACTCAACATCCAGCTTCACCTAAAATAATAAGTGCAAGCATCGTTTAAAATAATTTATTATATTTTTTTAAATACATAAAATATTTCAAATGTGTCCTTTTTGTGTGAGTTGAGTTGATAATCTAAATTATTAAAAGAAGACAAGCATAGAATTGACAACAGAATTGACTGGCAGAAGGCACAGGTGTCATTGTCCATCAAATCAACAGTATGAAGGTCACTCTTGAAATCAGGACTTACAGGATGTGTTGCAGTAAGAATACCTCTGTTAAGAAAGGGGAACAAGACTAAAAGGCTAAAATATGCACAATAACATGGAAATTGGACCATGGAACTATGGTCAAAGGTGTTTTTGACTGTTGATGGATGGACAATGACACCTTTGCCTTCTGCCACTTATGTTGTGAATTCAATGCTTGTCTTCTTTCTATTCTTTAAGGATATTATCTTCAAGTATTGCTTATCCTTGTTAGATGGCTTTTTGGGTCTTCCAGTCCTGGGTTTGTCAATTACAGATGATGTTTCTCTGTACTTGTTGATTATGCTTTTGATACCACACCTTGAAAATCAAGTGATGCCAGTTATTTCACTCAATGTTTTTCCTTCTTTATGCAAGTCAAGGTTGTTGTAATAGTAGAAAACACTAGTGGAGGCTTTGAGTAAATTGTTGATGCTCATAATGCTTCACAGTAGAAAAATGCAATATGTACAGCAGTGTGTGTGTGTGTGTGTGTGTGTGTGTGTGTGTGTGTGTGTATATATATATCTCGTGTATAATAATCCGTATAGGCGGCGGTTTAATGCTTTAATGATCTATTTACATATAAACAAAAACAGAAAGACATCTAGTGTGGCTGGGTGGCTGGATACATAATAATAATAATAATAATAATAATAATAATAATAATAATAATAATAATAATAATAATAATAATATAAAGTAAACACTTACAATAAATAAAAGCAATGAAACAACAGTGAATCCTTCATGTGTTGTCATGGTAATCATCAGCATTATAATAAATTGAATCTTGTTTACAGCAGCAAACTTTACCTGGCTTGATATTTGTTGCTCTTTATTCGTTGCTTGTTTTTCCCCATATCATCGACAATAAGTGATCGACTTGCCTCCCTTTCTTTAGATTAGACTGTCCTGAAGAGGCGGGCCACGGGAAACGTTTCCTTTAATGTATTCATTAAAAAGGTGGAAAGATCGACAGAAAAGGCTTTCCGAATTTCAGGTTTTCAAAATAAAACGTTGACGAATCACTCCCCATTTAATCATCATGGCAAACAAGTTAATAAAAGGACTTTGAGTTGCTGGTAGTTAATATGTGTGCTACGAGGATTTTTTAAAAAATGTATTTTTATTTTTAATATTTCACAAAAAAAGGTAAGGGCCAAATGTAGGGGCCTGGAACAACTGCAAGGTTGGGTTGAGTTTGACTGTATCGGAATACAAGCCAGTGCTCTTAGTTGAAGTGTGTGGGTCTACTGTGTTATCAAGGCTTCTGTTTTTTCTCTGGTTCTCTTTCTAACAGATACACACGTTTTTTTCCTTTTTCTCGCTCAAGTTGTCCCTTCCTCAACTCTCACTTAATGAAGCATAAAGCAAGCAAGCTCCCGTGCGCGTGGCTAGTGGGGATCGTAGCGCACCGGTCACTCTCATTGGCTGGCGGCGCCTCGCGACCCCATTCATTAATAAATTAGCGGCACGCTCCAACCGAGCGCGAGCTACCAATCACAAAACAGAACGGGCTTGGGCTTCAAAACGTTTTATGCTGATAACATAGAGGGAGCTTGGGGTGGTGGTTGAGGGGGGTGTCAGAAAAAAGTAAAAGAAAAGAAATGAGTGATGATAATGAAATGAAAAGAATAGCCACGGGGACAAGCCTCTGGGGTAGATTTGATTGTTTTAAGGAGGGTATATAAGGGGAGTTAAGAGAGTCGTGTGCCAGACACACAGCCACTGAGCTGCAAGCAGTGCAAACAGCTCGCTTCACAGGAGTACTGGGGCGCGTGCCAATAGTACTGCAAAAAAATAAATAAGTACATAAATATAGCTTTCTGACAACAACTGAATGTCATTTGGACTACAAGAGCTCGGGACAACGTTTTCTTTGGTTTCTTTCTGCTACTTGAAGCAAGTTTATCGAATCACGTCTTTACTTACTGCAAAAGCTAACCAAGCTCAAGTGCAAAGTAAGTTTAGCTCTTTCAGCATTTTAGCAAGGTCTTAACTAACAGTTCTATTCCAAACGTGGAATGTTTTACATGTTATACATATAAAATATGATTGTACTCTAAAACAAACCCTTAACAATAGAAATCTAACGAGTTTATTCTCTCTTTTTTTCCATAGTATGTTTTCTAAAGCCGACAGCTTCGAGTATGAGGAGCAGGGTATGATGCTCGAATCTCCGCCCCCATCATCTCCGGATAGAGACTCCCTCGGTCAATCTGAAGAGGACATGGAGATGTCTCCGACGCAAAAGCCAAGCAGCGCTGACTGCAAACGCAGATCCAGGGGCAGAAGCACCAAGACCATCAAAAACCCAGAGGTCTTGCAGAAGGTTAAGAAAGGCCGAAGGCAAAAGGCGAACAACAGAGAGAAGAACAGGATGCACAACCTCAACTCAGCACTGGACACCCTGCGACAGATCCTGCCTTGCTTCCCCGATGATGCCAAGCTTACCAAAATTGAAACCCTGCGTGTCGCCCACAACTACATCTGGGCCCTCACAGAGACCCTCCGGCTGGGCGACTCGTTCAGCGGGGTGGCTGACTGCATCTTCATGGGGAAGGGCTTTCAAGACCCCGGTCTGATGACCCCCAGCTCAGGGACAGCTGATACCCCATCCCCGTGGAGCTGCAGCAGCTCACCTTCCTCCTCGTACACCTGCGCTTCATCCCCTGCCAGCTCAGACATTGACAGCTGCAGTTGGAGGTCCGAAAACCAGAGCTACGCTGGAACCCCAGCACAAAACGATTTTAGTTAAAATAAGACACTTTATACATAAGAAGTACACTTTTTTTTAAATATATTTTTTTTAGATAATATATCGTGCAAGTGCATTTAATGTGTCAGCTTGTTATGTGAAATTGACGAACGTGATATATTTGACCGAAATACTGTTATTGTTTTTATGATTCTCTATGATGAACTTGGTAACTTTAATATCTTTAAATGACACTGATTGACGTTTAGTTCTCTAAAAAAACAACAACAAAAAACGTATTGTTTTATGTCTGGCTTGGGAAAGGTTACTATAAAATGTATTTTTTATTTTGAATGTTGTAACTATACTTGAAATGCGTGGCATCTGCCGTCTTTCCCACGTGTTAGCTTCAGCAGTAGGCTGTGGGAATTTTAACTGGTCAAATCAAACTCTTTTTTTTTTAGTGATGTGCACTTTGTTCGGTTTCCCAGCTTCCCACAATGCCCTTTATTCGCTCACTTTCACTTGCTGTTTTGCATTTCACCATCTGTCTTACATGATTTATAAGAAAAAGGTATTCTGCTAGATATCCAGGTTAGAAGTCATTGCATAATTTGTAGACTTTGTGAAGACTGAATACAAGCGTGGAAATGTAGTCTGAACGCTCTATCAAAGGCAAAACGCTGAAGGAAAATAGAAAAAATCGGGAAGGAGGATTGCTTCATGAATCATGCATTATTTATTTCGACCTCCGGGGGATGTGAAATTGCTATTCTTTAACGGGACTAAAAATAAATCAAACATATAACATTAAAGCGACCAGCAGCACCCGAGTTCACTTTTATTTATTAGAATGGAAATGTTTCGTCGACAAAATGTATATTTTGTATATTTCAGAGTTTTATTCTAGTATGTAATTTACCTTTTTGAAAAGAAAACGAAAACTGTCCTTGAAAGGCTTTTTCAAATGTATTAATAAAAAATATATACTTTTCATAAAATGTTCTTGTGACGTTTTCTTAAAAGAACACAATTACTTGTGTGTTCTCTGACACTTTCCACTCACGCTTTAATTCCAAACGCACATATGTAAAATATCAACACTGTCCAACATTTTAAAACGTGCTGCATTTTCAGAATGTTTGAACACTAGCCTACTGAAAGTACCGACCCCCCCCCCCCCCCCCCCCCCCCCCCCCCCCCCCCATGTGAAAAACGCTTCTGCAATATTTGTGACATGCACGTAGGTTTAGGCAGTGCATTATAAATATCTGGTATTTGTTAATATGTGTGTGATTGAGACCAACAATCCCCCAAAACTGGCAACGAACAAGTTGCATAATACTTGCTACTATATAGATTTAGGGCAACTTTGTTTGTAGGCTACTGTTTAAGTTTTCCTCACTTTAAATTCAAGATTTCACATATGAATATAAACTTTTGTAGCTTTCTTAAACTGTAAAAAAGTAGGGTGCATAATAAACACTATATTTGCGTGCTAATATATCATTAAATTAGGAGATCTCTTGTCCACCTGAGTGCGAGTTTGAGTGAGTGAGCGTGAAAGAGAGGGGAGAGATTAGCATTACATCTGCCAGTCACGAGACCTATCTGATATTAAGTGCAAAACTTTCTGAGCATGACAAATCACGAGACATAATCAGTGTAAAACCCCGCGAATAGTCTATAGATAGACCAGCTACGTAAAACATGACAATACTATAAACCTTATTAATTTGTATCACTTTCTATAATGATTTGAAACATAAAACTTAAAAAAAAACAACATTATGAACAGTTGCTACAAATTAATTATAATTACATATGTTTGGTAATTTATTTTTGCATTTAAAATGGTCGATTATTTGTTATTTGACCATAAGCTTTTGAAAATGTTAAAGGCACAGGAGTGATTTTTTTTTTTCATCCACATGCTCACAACAGCTCCTCTAAGCGTTATAATGTATTCTTTGTTATCGGTATAGAAATACTTTCTCCGGGAACCCCCTTTCTTGAACTGCATTAAGCAATAACCCCCCCCCCCCCCCCCCCCCAAGAAGAATTGGATTTGGAAGTTTACTTTAAATAATTAAATCAACCCTTAGGACCATGCATCTCCCAAATAGGATCTGATCCACGGAGCGTGAAAGCAAACTCCAAATCCTTGGTAATAAAATAAAATGTGTGAAAATGGAATTAGTGAAATTAGGTTAGCCCAATAAAATGTACAGGGATTCCAGCCTTGGGCAAGTTCTGCTTGCTAGCGCGAGCTATTGTTTTGCGACCAAGCAGGGGGTTTATTATGTGCTAAATAATTCTTTTAAAAAAATAGGTATTTGCATAATCACTTCTTTGATGTGTCCAACAATCTAATGCTGTGTCAAAAATCAGCCATTGGCTAGAAAAATACAATTTTTTTTTTAAAGTGCGGAATCTTTTACAGACTTGACAGTATGCCATTAAAGTGTTGTAACCCATGGCTTTCCGATACTTTTCTTAATGATGAGAATAACAAAGGACTTTCATTTCTAACTCATTGTGATGGATCAGATTGCGATTCTTTTTAACCTGACACTTCTGAAACTCACGTGTGCACATTCATATAAAAATAATCTACCCAAAGGCACCAACTAATAAATCTTAATTATCAGTCAGTGACAGATTCAGGGATTCTTACACAAGCTCCCATTTTATTGTTACAGAAGGAGCTCAGGTTCATGCTGGTCACTATACCATTGTTAAAACCGGGCTTTATATCCTACTGTACATGGCACTTTTGGTGTAATTTGGTCTATTCCTTCTTCATATATAAAGGACCATGTTCAAAACATGATATCCTATAGGTAAGTGAATCTCCTTTTGGTATAGGATGCTGTTCAAGTCCCCATAGATTACCAGATCCACGTTTGGCAGTATTTGTTTTAATACTGGCCACGGCTCTTGTAATTTAGTTATAGGCATATGCTTTGTCTTAAGAAACTGCTATAATAGATTGGTTTTGCCTGCAGGGCTTATTATTAAGTTCAAGCAAGCAAGAATTATTTGCACTGACTTAACTAATACAATCATCTGACAAATATAAGGGGCAAAATATTATAATTATGATACTTGCATATACACATTTAATTGTTTTAATGACTTGGAAGCACCAAGAGGGTACTTGAGTGAAATAGCCTGTATTGTGCACATGTAGTGAAAAAACAGGTTGAATCCATCACAATAAGCAAAGCGGTTCTCTAGGTATGTTAGCATGTGTTATCATACATGTACGGTAACAGACAGACAGTTGGAAGGACATAAATATTGCCTTATGATACACTCAGTAATAGGTGGTTAGAAAGTTTCATCCCAATTGGACAGACGATTCTCTAGATCTATTTGAAACTCTAAGGCGTGGTGTTCACTGCCTGGCCACTGAAGACATGTGTGCCCCATGTGATTTGGTATCGTCCTGGTGGCAGGCCTACACCATGGTCGCTTGATTACTCTCGAAGGTCGAACATCATGTAGGATAGTTAAGCATCGTTGCAACTCGTCCACCCAACAATTTTTCACTTGTACCCTGATGGCGATGGCTACTTTCAAAACAATATGTACCCATTCACAGTGCCAAAATTGTGCGCAAATGGATTGAGGACTACTGTACACAATCCCCGGATCTCAAAATAATTGAGCACCAATTGCCTGAAATAATAATACGTAAATGAATTAACTATGGGGTCAATTGTAACATTGCACACCTTACATTTCAAGCGCTCTTGCTGTATGTATATCAGCTCTTAAAACAGGATAACTATGGGGATTGATAGAGGACAGATTTAAGTTGTTTGTATCAAAGTCTGATCAAACTTGCTAAAATTTTCTGTGGGTAATGGAGAGAAAGGTAAAAATTGTTACATCTGTCCCCGGTTTCCCCTACCCTAATACTGTTTCCCATAGTAAAAGCATAGCAGAGTGAAAGTATAGTAAACTGTAGGTAAGCATTGTAAAGCACAGCTACATATGGTAAAGCATATGCATGGCAAAGCAGGGTAAATGCATAGCATGAACATGGAAAACAACTTGGGAAAAGTACACAAATTCCGTAGTTCATAAAGGTATTGACAACACACTAAAAAACAAATAACAACATACTACATATTAAAAAATATAAGCAAAATATAAGCCTATTCGTGAAATTGTGTTTATAATGATAAATACCGGACACGCAAATTTAAATTTCCAACACTAAATAATAATAATAATAATAATAATAATAATAATAATAATAATAATAATAATGATAATAATAATAATAATAATAATAATAAAATAAAGTAACTAACGGCAAGGACAAAACTAGTGCAAACACAGAATCAATGGCAAGAAACAGGATTAAGTTAAATTTAATAATCCAGTTTCCATAGCAACATTTGCAATACAATCTAGATTCTTTGTGGCAAAGCGGCAATTTCTCCTTTTTAACGTATTTATGGTCTCTCTGTGCATTGTATTCTGATATATAACGCCCCATTTACCATTAAAAAAGCTAGGGCTCTCTGGGTTTTGACTGCAAGAATAGATCTTCATCACAAACAATTGGACTCAAACCAGTAACGAACACGGCATTTTCTTTGTCATTCCTAAATGAAAACATAGACATACTACACGATACCCATAGTCCTTATTAAAAAGTACCGAAATGCTAATGCTTTATGAATACAACCGTGTCCAAAATACACTATACTGTACAATAATGCATAATATTGGTTTATTTTTTTTGCTTCAGTTTCTTTAAGAACTGGCAGTGCAACATAAACCAATATTATGCATTATTGCACAGGAAGAAGTGTATTTTGGACACAGTTGGTATATTTAAGAACGGGCAGTGTTATAATATTTCTCAATAAAACGAGGGTTCCTGTACTCTGGTAAAGACATGGGCCAAGACAGCTAGTTGCATAAAATGTAATTTTCGGTAATCCAAACAAGTTGTTATTGTGAAACTGCGCTGATTTTCTGTTTAGAAATGTCTAATCAAATGTAAATATTCACCAATTGTTTAATGTGCATGGGCAATATTATTGCTGCTTTGATATCTATTTTAGATGTATGATAACATGTTTTATACAGATTATGATTACTTTCTAGTCATGCAAGTAAAACAAATAAAATCAACACATTTTTTTTTAATTGGCTGACTTGCTCCCACTTGTAACACAACATGATCAAAACGGACATTTTTTTCTGATTGAGATATTTTAATAAACCGAGAGAGAGAGAGAGAGAGAGAGAGAGAGAGAGAGAGAGAGAGAGATTATTAATTAATAAACGTATTTCGTTTCACTTCCCGTGACTTATTTCAAACATTACAATGTACATGTTCAATTTAGTTCAATGCATAGTTTTTACATATCAAACTATTTGACTGTCAATTGAAACTACTTAATACTTTCATGCTACGCGTTCCAAACCGTGTTCTGTTTTGGGTTGCGTGGAGGAAATCAAAACAATGGCATATTTACCTCCTTGAACAAATTACAAAAAAGTTAATTATTGCTTGCAGTAAGTAACCATGGATATATTGGGCTCCCTTTTTAATAGTCCCCTGCATGCTGCAAGCGCCTTCATTAATTTTACTCGCTGAATTTGCTGCTAATAGCCAGCGAGCTCAAAGCGGCATCTGTGCTATTGAGGAAGCAAGACAAGAGCCAGAAAAGGAGGACGCTGTTTACAAGTCAAAACTAATTAAAATGATGGCTTAGCCCTACAACATATATCTTTATGTTTACTGTGTTGGAATACAAATCTCTACATTATTAATATTTATTAAAATGCATACTTCAAATATATATTCAATGTTTGGTTGGTACCCCCCCTTTTTTTTTGTTAAGTTTTAATTTCCCTCTGGGTTCATCATAGTAAAGACAGTGTATGTTTTAAAAATATTTTCAAACAAAGCCCAGTTTATGGAAGAACCCAAAATACGTTTAAAAATACTTTTTATTCAGCCCACACTTCAAACAATGCAATCTGTCTTCTTTAAAATTTAAACTGTGCTTACACGTCGGACGGTGTATGAAAACTGTACTTTGCAGTATGAAGAATCTAATGTGTATATGTGTGCTAATAGGTATTGTTCCAGGTCACTTTGAGATATAGCTGAATAAAGCTGCAGTGACAGCTGAAAGTTTGTATTGGTGTCTAAACTTGGCCTTTGCTCGCCTTGCAGATGGACTCGGGGATGCAGCGCAGGATTTTATTGAACAATATCCGTTTGAGCTGGCGTCTCACTCATCAGTCTTAACAATGCACCCGCACCAGAAGGAGATTTAAAAAAAAAATCATAATCCGCCTTTGCTTACTCTTTAGGCAACAAAACAATACTATGTTCTTTTGTTATCCGGACGGATACTTAACTGCTCGCGCTTTGCCCCATTATGATTATTGATTTTATTTGGCATGCGCTTCATATTTCTATTTCCTACCGTTTAGACATGCAGGTCTAAATTGGTAATATTTTTTATCTTTGTATTTTTGCTAATGTTTGTTGTCAAAAGACGTGTTCCTTTCAGTAACAGAGGTGTAGAAAAACATAGTACATTAGAAAAGTTGTGAATAATACACAGTATGCTATATAACCACACACACACAAACTTACCGCTGCTCAAATCAAATACGTGTCACTCATAAGAAGAAGAAGAAGAAGAAAAGGGAGGGGCCTCGGGTAAAATCATACTAATAATTATTTATTTAGGCTGTTTTACACGTTTCATGCCTCGTTATATTCATACATTAAAATTCTCGCTAATATCAATAGCCTCTGTGCCGTTCAAAATCTTTGCAGACTACAGCGACACCATAGGGGGTTTTATCAATGCTTATACACATCTTCAAGTGCTCGGTTCAGTAAAATGTAACGTAGTCTCCGGCTAAGAGAACGCCTCTCGGGAAGCAAGCAAAGTGTTCTCTTAGCCGAAGTGTTCTTTATGACGGAGTTGACCACCAGACACAATGTGAGTCAATACATAAATAAATATTTATTATTTGTCATGACATACGTGCATCAACATATTGTAGCGAACCGTGGTTCCCGCAGGCAGGCTCATCACACAGGGCGAGGCAATTCACACACAGGCGGAGGGCGGGCGTGAACCAGAGACCTCTCCAATAAAGCATAGCGCCGATACCGCCGTACAAAAGAACCGGGGCACTATGCTTTAGTGGAGAGGTCCCGGGTTCGCACCCGCCCTCCGCCTGTGTGTGGATTGCCTTGACGTCTGTGATGCGCCTGCCTCCGTTAACTGAGATCGCTAAATTGGTGTCAGAAGTGGACAGAAGTACCCCGGCACGCACTCGTCGGACTGTAGCTGGGTGAGCAAGTCCGGGGCGGATTTGAGGCTGGTAGGGGAGAGTGAGCCGGCACTTTTGTACAGCGGTATTGGCGCTATGCTTTAGTGCAAGATCCCGGGTTCACGCCCGCCCTCCGCCTGTATGTGGATTGCCTAGTCCTGTGTGATGCGCCTGCGTACGTTAACCGAGATCACTACAAGATGAAATGTGTAGAATAAGAGAAAAGCAATAGGCAAATGTAGGCCTACGTTAATAAACTATAATAAAAAAGTAACAGACCCAATTAACGTTAATAAACCGTCAAACTAAATTAACAAAACACCCTACACACATTAACAAAAATGCAGCAACAGCTCGAGATTAATTATGAATACCTGTACTGGAGTAAAATTTAAGACATGCACAAAATTATTTAACAGAATGGTGAAACAACTCACCAGAATAGAAAACACCAAATTGCTTGGCGACTTGTGTCTGATTCAGGTTTTTTTCAGGAGCTCGAACAATTTCCAACTTTTTGTAACAGAAACAGTGGCGCATTTTGCAGTTTGTTTACATGCCATTTTGTTGAGATGAGGTGCACTCGTGGAAATCAGAAAACAAAATTATATGACAGCGGTTCAGGAAAGATTGAACAGCCCAATCAGTGTGCCTCAAGACACTCTCTTGATGACAAGGCACATTAGAAAAGATTGAATACACTATTTAATTTAGGTTTGATATCAGGTTACAAAACAGTACTGTATCAGTTGTGAACGAATCGCTAGCGTTGGCAAAAGGTTCTATTTTAAGCAAAGTTCCTGTTCCTTTAGGCGGAGCATTTGCAATGGGAAAAATCCCTTAGAGGACAAGGGTGTTGTTCTCTTAGGCGAAGTGTTAGACTACTGTATAACAAAGTGTTCTTATTTCAAATGAAAAGTGTGTTTCATACAAACCACTACAATTTTCCACTTATGGATTCTCAGTTTTGGTGTAATTTCTCTCGTCGCTATTCATTATGGATTTAGTCTATTTTTTCAATATTAATCGGGAAGTTAAACAAGGTGGCCAAGGTGGTGGCAAGGTCTACTTAAATCGCAGATAATTTCCATATTTTTTTCCTGGGTTATGGAATAAAATGAAGATTTCGCAGCCTTGTTTAAACATTAATTCACTGGGCGTGAGCTGGGGGGGGAAGGATAAGGCAGAAGAAGTAGCAAGGAGCAGTTAGTAGGACAGAATGTGGTCACCGACTGGGGCCGACGCTGTCGACATCCCAGGGGCGGAGGACCCGGCAACCGGAACAGGATAGAAAAGAGGTCGTCGACTGGGGCCGATGCTGTCGACATCCCAGGGGCGGACCCGGCAACCGGAAACAGGATAGAAAAGAGGTCACCGACTGGGGCCGACGCTGTCGACATCCCAGGGGCGGAGGACCCGGCAACCTGAAAACACATATGAGGGTTATGACTTGGAAAGCCGCCCCTCGGGAGGAGATGAGAGAGGTACCCAGCATCTGAGGCTTCTGTAAGGGGCGCTCGTAAAACCCCTGATTGGCCGAGACATCACGCTGCCAGGGACCTGAAAATAAGGACGAAGCATTTAGGTTAGTATAGGACTCGGCACGAGTGACCACGTCCTGAAGAGAGGCAGAATAGAAGAGAGCCTCGAGTGAGATGAGCACAGGAGCTGCGACAGAACAGAATTTGGCCGGGGGTCCGCTCTGACTCACGCGGTGAGAACCCCTGAAGGTAAGGGAGGCGGCTGCCTAGCCCTGAGGTCGGGGAAGTGAGCCTCACTTGCCCCCCAGAGATGACCGATGTGAAGGCATGTAGAAGGTGGAGGAGGGGAGGAGGAGGAAAAACGAAACACTAGACAGAAAAGGTGCAGGTGATCAGGTCTTAAATAGTAAATAGAAACTAAATTAACAGGAGATTAGAAAATTGAAAGATTAGAAGATTAGCGGCCCCCCCAGCTCCACGCCCCCCCGAACCTCGCAAGCTAACATATAAACCTAAGTAGATAATATTTCAGAGGACTATAAATGCTTAAAAATAGCGGTGCTTACTTACTACTAAAATGGAGTGCTATCATTTGTAAGTGGTCCTGGATAAGGGCGTCTGCTAAGAAAGAAAGAAAGAAAGAAAGAAAGAAAGAAAGAAAGAAAGAAAGAAAGAAAGAAAATTAAATTGTTAAAGGCAAACATGCAACATCCCCCAGCAGTTGCTGCCGACATTGTCTGTGATGTAAAGACTTGCCCATACGTTGAGATTGCATGTTCTGCATCCACTGAATTGGCTGGAAATGTAAGAGTTTATCAAGTTATAAAGATGTGGAAATCGATTACAATCAGTCCCAAAACTCGGTTATAAAAAAGGCATCTGGCATTCTTTAATAAAGGTCATATATGCAGCATGATCGTTGTCATGTTGTTTGTCCCAAAGTCACATTACAACATTACACGAGATAGCAAGTTGTGAGCACGAGAGTGCAAGTCGTGAGCACGAGATAGCAAGTCGTGAGCACGAGATAGCAAGTTGTGAGCACGAGAGTGCAAGTCGTGAGCACGAGAGTGCAAGTCGTGAGCACGAGATAGCAAGTCGTGAGCACGAGATAGCAAGTCGTGAGCAAGAGATAGCAAGTCGTGAGCACGAGAGTGCAAGTTGTGAGCACGAGAGTGCAAGTCGTGAGCACGAGAGTGCAAGTCGTGAGCACGAGATAGCAAGTTGTGAGCACGAGAGTGCAAGTCGTGAGCACGAGATAGCAAGTCGTGAGCACGAGATAGCAAGTCGTGAGCACGAGATAGCAAGTTGTGAGCACGAGAGTGCAAGTCGTGAGCACAAGAGTGAAAGTCGTGAGCACGAGATAGCAAGTCGTGAGCACGAGATAGCAAGTCGTGAGCACGAGAGTGCAAGTCGTGAGCACAAGAGTGAAAGTCGTGAGCACGAGATAGCAAGTCGTGAGCACGAGATAGCAAGTCGTGAGCACGAGAGTGCAAGTCGTGAGCACGAGATAGCAAGTCGTGAGCAAGTCTGTGATGTCCTCTCCCTGGCTCTGTGGGTATGCATTGGCCCCTAAGGAGGTGAATTTTGCAGTGACCTCTCAATTTTCTTAATTAGGTAGACCCTAATCATAAATGCCTAACTGGGCATAACCATGAAACTTATAACTTTTAGACTGACAAACGTTCAAAACTGTTAATGCGGTAGCCACCAGGGGATTCATCTTTTTCTCCACCCACTAAAGCAACGCATTTCCTTGAGAGCAACCATGACACATGGAACATTGCATGAACAGCAAAATACACTATGCATCTTGCATAATGTGGTAAAAAATCAAAGCCATTTCCAAATATATTAGTTAAATATCATGTGGCCAGTGGCTAAGTTCAAAACAGACTTCACAGCTTGCGGACAACATGTTTTCAAACGAGATGAAGACTTGACGTAGCTTACTATTGTACAGAGACCTCTTTAGGATGCCAATTACAATCATCATACACTAGTCTGTGGACAAGTGTACGATAATCAGTTAAAAATTAGGGACATGGTCAATAACTACATGCTTTATAATCACAATTTGGAAAAGAGGACAGTATAGGAGAAGCATGTGTTATTTGTTTTCTTTTAATAGTGTGTTTATTAAAAGGAAAAGCTCACAAAATGTCATCAATTACTTCAATTGAAGATAATATACTTCGATTCTGGGAAAGCATGCAGATGACCATTTTCTGTGAAGTTGTATTTTGTAATGTGGATCAGTATGTCTCAATACAGCAGCCAAATATTGTACCTGCTTTTTAAGACAAAGAACAATTTGGGTGAGTGTGTCTGTGTATTATACACCTGTAGCCTTGCTTTGTAGTTTTTATTCACTCTAGTATTGCTCTGTCCTAAAAGGATCTGTTTAGTTTTAAGTGGACTTACACTGACCTCCAACCATATAACAAACAGCCATACCAATCTGTCAGTTTATATAAGCTCATTAACCTTAAGTATACTACCTTGAATACAACCCTTTCGAAATGTGGGCTCCAGTCTCCTGTGGCTCTCTGAAACCTAAGGCCTTTCAGGAAAGATATTTATGACACTGCAATATAATTAAGTAGAAATATTTCAAAACACTGAAAAAAAGGTGAAAAGGAAGGAATTGTTGTCTTCATCAATGCAATTTAAATGACTAGCTCGACAAATAATACATCTTTTTTTCTTTACAAATTCAGTTTGTGACTGAGATAAAGGATGCTTTGAAGATCTCAAATGTATTGAAAGAAGTAACACACACACACATACACACTTATATATATATATATATATATATATATATATATATATATATATATATATATATATATATATATATATATATATATATACACACACACACATACACACACACACACACCCACACACATAATACATAGGTCACAACAATTTAGGGTCTTGGATGTGTAATGCACGCATGGCCCAAAACCAACTTGAGACATATATTATTGTGTAATAATATATTCTGACCCATATATATGAGTTATCTTTCCTAAACTACTGGAGTAGTCCTGAGTTTTGAATGCAGATATATGTTCAAGGTCTGTATGGTTAAAAGAGTTAACCAAATATTAAAGTATGGTAGATTATAAAAAGAACAGTCCAAGACAGATAGCAAAGGACACTCAACTCATATTGCTAGTTACATAAAAGAAGGCTGGGAGTTTGCTTACAAAGAGTTGCGTTTGGGTGTGCCTCAGTCCCAACTGGCAGTGACAGGCCTATGAATGATCTGACTACTGACAACCTCCCCCTGCAGGGTCACTGACAGTGAACAACCACCAAGAGGGGTTCATGGGAAAATGGGACCAGCTGACAGAAGTGACTATAGTCAGCTACTAGAGACTATTCTCAGCTGGGGCTACTGTGACGTCAACCTCTCCCTGTAGGAGAGGCTGCAGGCAACAACACACAGCATCTAACAGGGGCTGTAAAGCAAGTCAGCAAAACAAAACCTTCAAATATACAAAAAAAAATCTTGTAGTGTAGATCACTTCCAGAACACTATGACAACAGACATTCTAGAAAAGGAGATTCGCTTGACATTTGACACAAACAAATACATTTTAACATATGATTTTGCTAAAAGATTTGTGAGGAAATTGTACTTAGTATTTTTTTTGTGTGTGAATTGAATAGTCTGTCACACCATTCATGACTCAAGTTTCAAAGGTGAGTAAAGGCCAATACAATGAAGTACATATCAGCAAGAAAACAAAAGGTAGTATAACCTAATGCAAGCAGCTCATTGTAGCTTGAAAGATTACACTATAAAATTATTGTTTTGTATGCAGTTGAACCTTGATATACCATTTTGTATAAAGCTACCATAACCACAATATATACAGTATATATATATATATATATATATATATATATATATATATATATATATATATATGTAGTGTGGTTGTATTTTATATAAGGTGCCTTGTTGAAATATATAATGTGCCGTTTCCTAAGTTACAAAGAATTTATTTTACCAACATATTATTTAGCGCAGCCACGGTTTCTATTGGAAGTAGCTGTGTAAATGATGGCATTAAGTGCTTACAGCCAATATTACGTACTTTTCTTTAAGGGACAAATAGAAATGGTCACATCTGAACAGAGCACAAAGACATGTCACCAGACTGTCTTATTGTTCGCAGAAGAGCTGCCCATGAAACCATGTTAGCAACAATGAGAGAAAGGATTTTCACTGCTATTTGAAAGCGAAAACCGAGGTAGTGTCACGTGCGCGCTTCACTAGGGTGCAAATTGTTAAGATTGTAAATATACCCTGGGATGATAGACAGAGTGTGCAATGGGATTGAGCCTGAAACTGATGGTTCATTTCAGTTCACCTGGCAGAAATGGAACAGTCAAGTCGCTGCAAGCAACTCTCTGGAATGGATTATTCACACTAGTCATAGACATTTGAATACATCTCATTCCATGCAGCTGCAAAGTATAGTATTGCTAGTTATACACTTCATGAGGAGCAATGGGGTTGTTTTAGTGGCTGTGCTTAAGGGCTACTTTATTGTCCTGTCTTAAAAAGTATGGAGTCTGGACCTTCTGAACAATTCATAATAAGAATAATCACACAAAGAGTTTAAAATCCCTATGACCATTAAATCCTTTAATTCCAAAAAAGTATTCTGTATGACATTTTGGATTTTTGGATTTGAAGGTAAGAGCTAGGCTTTTGGTATGAATGGTAACCAAGACAGCTTTTCTGAGGTAAGGATATTAACTCAAGCCCATTGTGGTTAAAATACAAAATACATATGGTAAGAATTTGACAATTGTGGCTACTTATGAAAATAATTCTGCAAAAGAGAATCCATATTCATTGATAAGCACAGAAATAAGTTGAGAAGGATTCATATGGCAGCTTTTTTGTTTTCACAAAAACTCATCCTTTAAAAAATTTTTACACCCTGTGAAATAAAAATGTTATTAATTTAAAAAATATTTATTTCATTTTAGTTATAGTCTGCAATTTCTCCAAAAAAATAAATTTAACAGAAATAAAGAAAATACAAGTAAATACAAATCGTCCAAGCGAGTCATCCTATGATAATAATATTCACTAATTTAGTATTGCTTAAATTAAATAGCAAAGTATATGAAATAGCATAACAAAGCACAAGTAAATATTCACCAGGGTTAATCCTTGCACTTAAAAACAACAGCCATCAATAATTTTGAAGTAAATTCATACAGAAGGAATCTTACAAGTGCCCAAGACCATCATAGTAATCTGCATATGGCCTATTCTGTTTAAAATATTATACATGTTTCAGTGCTAAATAAATAAATGTAACTTTAGAAATAACACCAGTATAGAAATCCAGTTCAATTATGATTATATTTTTGATCCGCCATTGTTTAGATCAGTTGAATAGACTTGGATCTTGGAGTTGGATTCTACTACAATAGAAGACATCATCTGTAATTAGTGTAAAACAACTTGATTTATTCCTCAGTAAGGAACCAGTTCTTAAAACAGCCCAAACAAAGATTGTATTACCCCCTTCCTGTAACTAAGTGCTCCTATAATAGCCTGATTCTGACCGTTTGCCTGCTTTAACAGTTTAAACTGCTTTTCACCCTGGAAGCCTTGCAAATGAGAGCTTTGAAGGTGATTTCAGTTGACTGGGGGAATGGGGAATGAATCTGAGGGTCTGTGAGATAGATGTCCTTTCCCATTTCCAGTTATCCAGTCTAGGAAGAAAACAAACAAGTTATATACTATCAATACATAGAATTTTACATGTGCAGAAACCAACTACACTATTGATGAACTAATGTCCTACCTACCTCTTTGTGACCGGAGTGACTCATAAGTAAAATCCCCAACGGCCACCCCATACTGTTGCTTTGTAGTCTCTCACCACTGATTGTTTTTGTTGTTCGTTAGTTTCACAAACTCTCCAAGCACATACGATTCCACGCTTATACAACCCTTAATGATACAATCTTCCATAATCTAGGGAAAAGCTGAAAGTTATGGGGGTCATCAATTACCATTTTGTAAAATTTTGAATGAAAATGACCCAATGTCTGTGGTGAAACTACTACCTCCAGTTCAGTTTCCTTTGTTTGGCATATTACTCTTTCTCTAACATATGCATTACGTAAAATAATGAATCTCTGTATCTGTTAGAAAAAACACTGCAAATGTTTTTTTTTTTTTTTTTTTTTGTAACAGCGGTCTTCAGTACGGCTCTAGAAATAAATGTTAACATTTAAAGTTTGTTGTTTTTCTGATGTGCTTCTGAATTCCCACCAATTGTCACTTTTTTGACAGTTACGTGTCAAGGAGATTAGATGACAGTTTAAGTAAGATAGTGGATAGTTTTTTTTTGTGAGACCAATTAAGCAACAACGAATGATCTATTGTTCTTTAACTTTACATGGAGTACTGGTCCGCAATTGAGTAACAAGCTGCACGCCCAAATTAACGGTACAAAACATTAGGGGGTATAGCCTACTCATGCTTATTAATTTCAGTGCAGTGGTCAGTGGACCAGTAAACTGATAAGACTATCAGCATGGTGAATAGATATGCCTCAGTTGAAGGAATGACAGACATTGCACTTTGAAGAGCATGTCTGGCCAAGGCTGGATTAACATTTTACAAAAACAGCATGCGTACAGATGCTTCCTTTCCGTTATTTTAGTTATTTTATGACGGCTCAGTATTTCTTTCTCGATTACAGCGCATATAGTCTCTGAGTCTCTCACACAAGCAGCTTCCTGCTAATACACAATACCAAATGCCCCACGCCCTCTACCTCCTGGGAGAGATCCGTACCTAGTCCTACTATGTCAGGCATCAGTCTGCAGGATAAAATGTAGGAATCATGTTCGATTTACGAATTCATTTATTTCAGTTTTTGGGGCCAATTTAAAAACGTGTCATGTCTCAAATGTGCACAGTATGCATCTTTAAATTTTAATATATTTCCTTGTTCATTTGGGGGTTGGAATTTTAGAAAAAAAAAAGCGGGTAAAGGTAAACGTGGATGTCTGCAGCTGGCAAGAACGGTTTAAGTCATAGTGTTTGTTTCTCTTGCTACAAAAAGGACAGAAAAAAAGTTATTCTCTTTTTTTGTTAAACTACATTGTTTTGTTCTATTGCATGCAATGCTACTACTGGCCCGTAGGAGGAATCTACGAACAGGTTTGGGGGGAAAAAAGTTTTTTATTTTGCTATATAATCCTGCTGCTATTGTATATATTAGCTCCTGGACTTTCTGGTAAACTAACAAAACCACGGACCCATTAACCCCAGTGGATGTTATATTATGCACCTGCTAATGCATACTTTACTGCCTGGGACTGAAGCTTTTTTTAAATTTTTTTATGTCTGATCCATATTGCATCATTTTGTGTTCTATGTTCCCACGGATGTTTGAATGTTAATTAAAATGATCATTAACAACAGTGAGATTTAACTATTATCATTTGCATGTGACTTCTGTCGTATGGTACAAGGCAATAAAGGCATACACAGTTTAACAAGCCTCATACCCAGCTATGATCAGCAAAGAAAAAAGCCTACATAAAGTGATCAGATAAGTTATCTAATTCAAGTTCAAAGCCTCTTTCTCATTATTATTGATTGGTGGTGAAAAATGCGTAAATTGAAAATAAAGTAAAAGTTAGGAAATATCATCGTTCAATGAACATGGTTTTTAACAGGTTCCTATGTCGTGTACGGTGCACTCAACTTTGCATATGATTTGTATCAAATGAACTTTATACTGGGCTTGTTTGTACATGTATTTAAGAAAAAGAAAGCCGTGCTCAGTTCTTCAGTGCTGTAAAACAGCGGCCTGGAAATGTCCCATTGTAAATGCTCCAGCTAAAGGAACAGGAACTTCGTTTAAAAGAACACCTTTTGGGCGCCGTTAGCGATTCGTTCACAAGTGATACAGTACTGTTTTGTAACCTGATAACTCACCATCATCAAACTTAAATTCAAATAGTTTATTCAATCTTGTGTCATTGCGAGAGTGTTTTGAGGGACACTGATTGGTTTATTCAATCTTTCCAGAAGCGCCGTCGTATCATTGCCTTGTTTTGTATTCTGATTTCTACGAGTGCACCTCATCGCTACAAAATGGCATGTAAACAAACGTCGAAATGCGCCGCTGTTTCTCTTGTTACAAAAAGTTAGAAATTGTTCGAGCGTGTGTAGGGGTGCTGTGTTAATTTAGTTTGACAGGTACTTTATTATTATAGTTTATTAACATACACTTGCCTATTACTTTTCTCTTACTACTCAATTCATTTAATATGTTGATGCACATGCGTCATGACAAGTAATAAGTATCTATTTATTTATTGTTCATATTCTGTCTGGTGGCTAACTCCGTCTTAAAGAACACATCGCTTGATTCCCGATGTGTGTTCTCTTTGACGGAGACTACTGTATACAGAATTCCTGCCATGTATCAGATTGCCGTTACCTATGGTTTTTATTTTGTTAAAATCCTGCAAACAGATAATAGCATTGTATGACAAAATCCTTCTATGAGTCTAAATACTGTATATTAACTACTAAGGTTTGTCTGACTCTGGACAGAGTTTATTTCTAGACAGGTGCCTATGTCCTGCTGGGCAATTTTGTGCATAATTACTGAATGCACCGAGCACTATATGTAAAATTCATATCTGTGTATGTAAAGGGGCGATTGTCCGAGTTTACCCCTACCCTCAATCACATTATTCTCTCAGGAACACAGAGGTTTTTAGACCGCAGGAAACAGCAACTTGCTAGTGTTCACAGGTATAAATATTTAGTTTTGCACTGGAAAAATACTTTACACAAATGACAACTGGTACTCACAGACTAAAAGGTTGTATACAAAATGACTGACGTTCAAAAAGACAAAATCACGACTGACCAAATAATGCCCTCTCCTAAGGAAAGACAGGGCCTTAGATAATCCCCAGCCCTGCCTACTCCTAACAGGATTAATTATTCAATAAACAGTTACACCTGAAAAAAGCAGAAAAAAACTACAAAAAACAAACAAAGTGCATAACAATAATGCCATCTCTCCAAAAAAAAAAAAAAAACCAGAAAAGAATGTAGAAAGCCTTGCACAATCTGCAAAACAAATGGCAAAATATTTACAAGTGGTTTTCTTTCAAGTTTATTTACTGTAAATAACTTGAACATGTTTCAATTGCTGTTATCCCCTAATTTTAATGTCTTTATTTTTACCAAAACAAAATCAAAACGGTAGGAAATACTATTCTACATTGTATTACAGTGTATATTATTATTACTGGGCCATCTTATTATACATTTTCATACAGAATATTAGAGAGAGCACCATGACATGTGACCATGATCATTCACAGCATGTTGACTAACTTCTTGGAACAAAAAACTAAGGGTATATTTATATTTTTACACTGCCGTAAAACTCATCAACCTGCTATATCTTTAACTTCTTATTACTATTTTAGCATTAAGTGATGTTAATAAGGGGTTCAATAAATCACCCCTAGTAGAAAACACCAGCAGGATCACTGTTTATATCATTAAGGTAGTCCATATTCTTAATAAGCTTAATCAATGTTATTGAAGTTTAATGTTATGCAACATGTTCAAAACATGTCCAATTGCTGTATTGTATAAATACAGACTATTTTTACATGGATTAATATACAGTAGACATATCTGAAATGTTTAGGCTAAAAAACTCCAGTGTTCTTCAGTTGCTCAAGCAGCCAGCTCTGGTTTACTCCAGGCAAGAGTTTTTCTTCTGCCTTTAAAATACGTTTTTCAATAATTTCCATCTGAGTCCAGCTGGGAACAAAACACAAAGGAGTCCCCAGTGGAATTAAGAAAGGAAGGACTAACACCTTCTGGTAATCTGAGTGATGCCCGGAACCAGGATCTCATTGAAGAATATGAGCTGTAACCGCTGTTAAGGATCTAGGCGAGAGGATCTACTTCACCCTCCTCCGTGTCTTCATCAAAAAAGCCCTGTTCAGCATTATTTCCACTTTCTTCTCTCTCCGCCTTGGGCTTATCTACAACTTCCGTCGACCCACTTTCATGCAATGGACTGTCTTCATGGAATTCTTGGGAATGCTAGAAAGCTTATTTGGATAGGAATGTTGTGACTTTTCCTGAGCAAGACTGACATCTGCATCTACATCAATTTCTGTCTCCAGAAATTCAAAAGAGTTGCTTTCATCTATTGAAAGTGATGTTTCTAATTGAACTTGTGTACTACTGTGCCCAGTCCTAGCTTTTAATGAATTAAGATATTTAGAATCAGTACCTTGAAAATCACTTTCACCAACAATGGGTCTGCTAGCTGGGACATTAGCAGCAGTTTCTTTTTCAGTGTCAACATCATCTTTTTCTGGTGTTGGTCTTTCAAATTCAAGGGATGCTGAAGGTGGATACAATCCTGTGCTTGAGCTTGCATTTCTCAAAACCCTCAACCAGTTCAATGGCCTACTTTCCTCTGATGAAAATGATACATTTTTCTTCTGAGGTTTGCAAGAGTTACTGAAAGCTTTATATGAAGATGTGCATTTGTGTGCTTTGCCAGTGTACTCCACATCATCTTTGCTTTCAGCTGTTTCCATTAGAGGGTCCACCTCTGGTCCTTTCAATGCCCCAACATTAGCTGATGGCAGACTGGATGAAGTGCTGAAGCACTAGCTACCCCCAATGTAGGCTGATTACAACCTGGTCGACCTGTAAAGACATCTTCTGAATTCCCAGAGAATCATAGTCTGAAATACTGTCTCTATTGGCCTCGTCACCAAAGTCAGTGGAGCATTGTCTATCAAGGGCTGCATCCCAAACCATTCCCTTGCACCCTACACCCTTTGACAAGTGTACACTTCACGTGACGTTTTACTGACGTCACAGAGTGTGCACTTGGGTGAGCGAGGGAGTAGGGTGTAGGGTGTAGGGTGTAGGGTGGAGTTAAAAGTGTTAAATGGGACGCACTTCAGCATCATCATTCAGCGCCTTTACCTTTAACTGAATAAGAAGCTATGCAATCTTTTGTTGTCAGATTGTAGTTTGGAAGAATGGCTGTTGAATTTGTACTATTCCTGTTCCAAAGAACTGGAATAATGCAAATTTCAGCAAACTTTGAGATAATTTGAAAAACTTTGATATTGGTGAATAAAATGCAAACTTTGCCACATCTTACGAACATGTGCTTAATAATGTAGCCTAATATTTACGTTTTTGTTTTGTTTTAAATAATAAGATATCTATTTTACTTTTAATTCAATAGGTAATATATTTGGCTTTATATTCAGTATCACTGCGAAATGGCTAAAGGTTCTACACTAATTTATTAATCACTGCAAAAACATATAATGAAAATGATAAGTGTGCAGGCTACATAAGTTTCAAATGTCACTCCCAGCCCAGCTTCACGGCGTTTCTTTTCCCCGTGAAGAGAACATCGTTTGCCGCATGCAGCTGGATCAGTTTTAGGGTCTTCCTCTGTCACTGTATTTCGTAAAAAAAAAAAAAAAAAAATTAAAATATATTGCTCGCTTATATCATCTCCTAGTTTTGCAGCTACCGATCTAGTTCATTAATTAATTAATTGATAGATATGCACTGAAAAGATTTTTCGCTGTACTTTTTAATCATATATTTAAATCGTGATCATAGATTTTCAAATATTCATTTTATTAGCTAAGCGACTCAATACAACATACATTTCACAAATAATTTGCTTGTTAAATAATTTAACAATATCTACAATTTCCTAGCTAATTACATTTACATTATATTTATGTGCAGCCGCGTCTGACATAGTTGTTCCCACTTGTCTCTGGGACTTCAGTGCAAAAACACTTCTGCAGAAGTCAACTGTTTTGCACACTCAGTTGAAGGATGCAGTGAAGGGCACTGTGAGGCGTGTGAGTAATAATGGAATTTCCAGACAGTACTTTACGTGTAAAAAGTTTTTCTTTATTAATATTTACACGAAAAAAAAACAAACAAAAGAAGGATGTGAGGGAGGGCGTGCTGGAGAAACAAAACAAAAGGATCGGAAGCTTCCTAGTCCTCTTCGTGATGTGCTGAATAAAACAAAAGAAAAAGAATCAAAACCAAGAGAACAACGTGAGTAAAGCTTCCGACCGTGAAAAATAAAAACAACAAGAACCCGGCACTGATTCTCTCCCTCCAGCCTTTCCTCCGCCTACACTTCGTGGGACCAACCCCGGACACAGTAGCACGTTCCCTTTAGTATGCAAAGCCCCGCCCCGGTAGTCAGTGGAACACCAATTCCAACTGACAGGTGTCCTTGAACCTCACGTGACTCCAGTGGCTGGAATTTACATACTCGTACTTCCGCCCCTCACCAAGGTGCCGCCCCTCATAAAGATGACTTTCGTCATGGTCACGAGATCTTGGTAAGGGAAGTCCCGAGTCGGTTTGATACCTTCTACTGTCGGGAGGCTGAATTACAGACCGAAACCCCTTTGACTCATCACATATCCCACCCCTCAGAGTGGAGCCGAAGGAACACTCGGAAACCTCTAACCCCTCCTTTTTCCCCCCCTCCCGGGAAAAAAAATCAGCGTTTTGGTGTAACTTACCCGCACGATGCCTTATTTGAAAGGCGAAGGGTTGGAGCGCCAGGTACCACCGCGTAATCCTAGCGTTTGAATCCTTCATTGTGTCTAACCACTTTAAAGGGGCGTGATCTGTGATGAGTACAAAGGGTCGTCCCAGAAGATAGTATTTTAAGGACTCCATAGCCCACTTTACTGCCAGGCATTCCTTCTCTACTACTGAATACCTCTGTTCCCTGGACAGTAACTTCCGACTGATATATAATATCGGGTGTTCTATACCATCTCTCTCCTGGGACAGAACCGCCCCCAGACCAGTCTGCGATGCATCTGTCTGAAGGATGAACTCTCGGCTGAAATCCGGGCTTACTAATGCTGGGGCCTGACTCAAATTAGTTTTAATAGATTCAAAGGCCGTCTGACACTCTGCACTCCATTTAATTTTATTTGGAGCGTTCTTTTTAGTGAGATCAGTGAGAGGGGCGGCTATAGTGGAAAAGTGTGGAATAAAGCGGCGGTAATAACCGGCCAACCCTAACAATGATCTCACCTGGGTTTTCGTGGTAGGTACCGGTGAATCCAACAGAGCCTGGACTTTTGAAACCAGCGGTTTCACTCTACCCTTACCCATTATGAAACCTAAATATTTAGTTTCTTCTTTTCCAATAGCGCACTTTGCCATGTTCGCTGTGAGACCCGCTTTCCTCAGAGACTGTAAGACGGCTTCTAATCTATTCAAATGTTCTTTCCAGGAAGAACTATAAATAACTACATCGTCGATATACGCAGCAGCGTACTCTCGATGAGGTTGTAATACCCTGTCCATCAGTCTCTGGAAGGTAGCAGGAGCTCCATGAAGTCCGAACGGCATAGTGCGAAATTGAAAAAGACCCTCTGGGGTTGAAAATGCCGTTTTCTCACGAGAGGCTTTAGTTAATGGAATCTGCCAGTATCCTTTCGTCAGGTCCAAGGTTGAAATAAACCGGGCCCGCCCCAGCTTGTCTAAGAGTTCATCTACTCGAGGCATGGGATATGCATCAAACTTAGAGATAGCATTCACCCTCCTAAAGTCTATACATAACCGTAGTGACCCATCTGGCTTGTCTATTGGTACAATTGGGCTACACCACTCGCTTCGGGAAGGTTCAATTACCCCAAGTTTCAACATACACTCCACCTCCCTCCGAACAGAATCTCTCCGACTCTCTGGAATGCGATACGGTCTCTGTCTGACTCTTAGACCTGGCGGAGTGATAATAGCATGTTCGATCAAATGCGTTCTTCCAGGCACGTTAGAAAACACATCAGCAAACATATTAATTAGATCGCTTACCTCTCTGCGCTGATCAAGAGTTAATTGTTCCCCCATCGGGACCTCAATTGCTGACACTGGCTCAATTGAGGGTCCAAAGTCCTCTCCCTCCTGTGCAGGAAATATAAAATGGACCTCCCGTTCTTTCCACGGTTTGAGGAGATTAACGTGATAAATTTGATTTTCTTTCCGACGCCCAGGCTGTCGGATCTCATAATTTACTTTTCCAATCGCTCGAATAACCTCAAATGGACCCTGCCATTTAGCAAACAACTTAGATTCCGATGAGGGAAGCAACAACACCACTTTGTCCCCAGGCCGAAAGTTCCTGATTCTTGCATTTTTATTGTAGCATTGCTGCTGCTTCTGCTGTGCCGCTTTGAGATTATCATGCGCCAATCGACCGACTAATTCTAAGCGATCGCGTAACTGTAACACATATTTTACTACATTTTTAGACTCTTTTGACTGTTCTTCCCAACCTTCTTTTATGAGATCCAAGATACCCCGCGGCTGCCGACCGTACAAGAGCTCAAACGGGGAAAATCCCGTTGAAGATTGTGGTACCTCACGAACTGCAAAAAGTAAGTAGGGAAGCAGCTTGGCCCAATTGCGTTTTTCTTGATCTACAAAGCGGCGCAACATACTTTTTAAAGTCTGATTAAATCGTTCAACAAGCCCATCCGTTTGAGGATGAAAAACTGAGGTTCTAATTGAACGAATTTTTAATAATTTGTATAATTGCTGAATACAGCCAGACATAAAATTAGTGCCCTGATCAGTGAGAATTTCTTTCGGGATTCCCACCCTAGAGAATATTTTTACCAATTCATTTGCTACTACTTCTGCATTCATAGAGCGTAAGGGAACAGCTTCTGGATATCGTGTTGCGTAGTCCACTACTACCAAAATATACCGATACCCTGAGTCTGCACCCTCCAGAGGGCCTACTAAATCTACACCAATCCTCTCAAACGGTACTCCAATAATGGGCAGTGGGACCAGAGGTGCGGGGCGAACTAACTTCGGGGCAGCTAATTGACATTCTGGACACTCAGATACATACTTCCGCACAAGACCGTAAACCCCTGGCCAAAAAAACCGGGCCAGAATTCGTTCCTGGGTCTTTTCAGTTCCTAAATGACCTGAAAATGGAATGTCATGCGCTAATCTCATGACTTCCGACTGAAAAGGCCCAGGAACCAATAACTGTTTTACGAGCTGTCCCGTCCCGGGAGCCCGGGTTATTCTATATAATAAGTGCCCAGATACAGAAAAATGCGGAAATACCACTGGTTGTCCTTCCTGCATATCCTTCCCCTCAACATATCTAACCCGTTTCCAAGCGTATTGTAACGTGGGATCATTTTGTTGTTCATATCCCAGGTCAATATCTCGGTCCCAATGGCTAGGTACACTGAGAGGAGTATCTTGTATTATTTGACCTTCCACATCAGTAACCTCGCAGCCCCGGTCACACTGAACACCTACTCCCTTACCCTGCCGTTTCAGAGATTGGTTTACTTTTGAGTCAGACACCTCCCCTTGTCGTCTCAGAGTTCCCTCATATTTTTCCACCCGGCGCTCTCTTTTTGTTTTTCTGGGGCGGATTTTAGGGTTAAACAGGTCGGTTTGCAACGGGAAAATCTCGCCAATTGTTTTCTCCCGTTGCTTAGATTGTCCCCTGGTAGAAACTAAGACCATTTCCCGACCTAAAATACGATCAAAAAACGGCCAGTCTCTTCCCAGGAGAACAGGGTATGGCAAACATTGTGCTACAGCCACTTTAACGTAAGCTGAATAACCATCAACAGTAAGTTTAACTTTAGTGGTGGGATAAACCCGAGTTTCTCCATGGATACAGGAGATAGCCACTTTACCCTGTGGCTCCCAGGTTACCCCCTCCAAGAGAGCTTGTCGAATCAATGTCTGTGCACACCCAGAGTCCGCAAATGCGTAAGAACTCTTATCCCCGACCTGTACTCTTAATTGATAAGGGCCCTCCCGACATTCCCCAATGTTCCTACCTGTTACCGCTGACCAGGATCTTTTTGCCAGGTCCACCTCCATCATCGGACAATCCCTGGCAATATGTCCGGGCTCATTACACCTGTAACACACTGGGGTAGAAGGCACCAACGGAGTTTGTTTGTCCTGTGAGTCAGTGACCGACAGGTTAGGGGGTTTTCCTCTCGCCCAAGATGGGGCTAACCTCGGCCTCCATGGTCTAAAGGTCTGGTTACCCCCTCTGGGCTTCATTGATTGGTTGGTCCGGGTTGGCTTAGGGGCAGGAGTGGGGTCAGGGACGGCGCCTTCGTTTGCGTCTTCATATGCCTCCGCCAGGATGATGGCTTTCTCGAGAGTGGTAGGTTGATTCCGTTTAACCCACTCCCGGTTTCCTGGCGGTAGAATAGACGCGAACTGTTCTATCGCGATCTTCTGCACCAGTTCTTGGGGGGTGTGTTCTTCTGGTTGCAGCCACCGGGTGCATTGATCCAGGAGATACTGTCCCGCAACCCGGGGCCGCACCCCCTCGGACAGCTGGTATTCCCGGAAGCGGCGCCGGTATGTTTCTTCTGTGATCCCGAGGCGTGAGAGAATAGCTTCTTTTACTTTGGCATAATCCGCTGCCTCTGTGGCCATTAATGCCCTATACGCTGCTTGAGCTTCCCCTGTCAAGCAAGGTGCCAGTTTCATGGCCCAGTGTTCCTTGGGCCACCCTGCTGCTTCTGCCACTCTCTCAAAGGTGACCAGAAAAGCCTCGGGATCATCTTCCGGAGTCATCTTTTGTAACTTCGGTTGTGTTGCAAACATCCGGGCAACCGCTGTTTCCGATGCTGGTGTCGACATTTTCTCCACCAGCTGTCCAAAGAACTGGGCGAGCTGTTCCTGGCGCCGTATCTCCCTCTCCTCTCGTTTCTCCTCCTGCTCCCTAAACATTGCCAAGACTGTAGCTGGATCCATATCCCACTTCTGACACCACGTGTGAGGCGTGTGAGTAATAATGGAATTTCCAGACAGTACTTTACGTGTAAAAAGTTTTTCTTTATTAATATTTACACGAAAAAAAAACAAACAAAAGAAGGATGTGAGGGAGGGCGTGCTGGAGAAACAAAACAAAAGGATCGGAAGCTTCCTAGTCCTCTTCGTGATGTGCTGAATAAAACAAAAGAAAAAGAATCAAAACCAAGAGAACAACGTGAGTAAAGCTTCCGACCGTGAAAAATAAAAACAACAAGAACCCGGCACTGATTCTCTCCCTCCAGCCTTTCCTCCGCCTACACTTCGTGGGACCAACCCCGGACACAGTAGCACGTTCCCTTTAGTATGCAAAGCCCCGCCCCGGTAGTCAGTGGAACACCAATTCCAACTGACAGGTGTCCTTGAACCTCACGTGACTCCAGTGGCTGGAATTTACATACTCGTTCTTCCGCCCCTCACCAAGGTGCCGCCCCTCATAAAGATGACTTTCGTCATGGTCACGAGATCTTGGTAAGGGAAGTCCCGAGTCGGTTTGATACCTTCTACTGTCGGGAGGCTGAATTACAGACCGAAACCCCTTTGACTCATCACAGGCACATAAAGCTCCCTTCACTCATTCCCTAAGGAACTGGGATAACCTTTAAGATGGCGAACATAGTACTTCTGTCCCTCAAGGGAAGGTAATGAGTGAGCAAGGGTGCAGTTTGGGACTCAGCCAAGGTCTGCTTCTCTTCTTTCTATATGAAGAGTATTATCCCCATTGTTGCCTAGGTCCTCCCAACCACTAGAAGAACCTGTCTAATAATCTGTACCAGCATTTTAATGATCCTGAACTCTGGCTGACATGGAGTGACTTTCTCTTATCGTTTAGTTGACTCGATTGGGTTGAATGTGCTATTCTGGCAAATTCTTTCTGTTTCTTTCCTGCTCCGTCTGTAACCCCCTGACTTTGAGGGACTGCCTGTTTCTGTACCACACTCTGTATATATATATTTTTTTTCGTTTTTGTCTCCAAAATTCCAGTCTGGGATTCTTGGGATGTCCACATGATGTTTCGAATGCTTCACACATGGCAAGTACTGCGAGTACCTTTTTAGGGCATCCTCAAAGCTGACATTAAAATACAACACTAACCTTTCTGCAGACCTTTTGTAGCTGTCTGGAACATGTGACTTTTCATCTGAATTAAGGTTTTCACCTGCAAAATGGATTTCCCATCCCTGAGAACCTGGATGATCTCCTGGGCCAGCCACATACAGTTTTTTCCATGGCTTTTTGCACATTGCTTTAGCCTCCTTCATAGTCTCTTCTTTTTCACCAAGCCACCCATGTGTCACTGTCGGAGAAAGCTGCCCTGACTAATAAGTGGAGCTCCTGCTTGCTAGTGACAATCATGTCATCTTCTTTGGTCGAAGACCGATTTCAAAAGCCTCCTTAGCTTCAGCGAGAAAGAATGTTTTATTTTCTGGAGGACACTCAGCTGAGAAGCTGTAAGACAGTAAACAAGTTTGAGCACTCAATTAGCATGTCCCAGGGATCCAGCTTCTTTGACATCTTTTTACCTCATAAGTATATCCTTTTTGCTTCCTTTTTATCTAGAGCTCTGTACTGTCCATACCTACTCCACGGTTGGCCTAGATTTCTGCTGCTTGCTGTAGGCATACAGTCTTAACTTCTATTGTTAATATAATTATTCTGCACTTTTACAACACTTCATTCGTGTCCCATAATAAATTTACCACCAAACTGAAGGACTCCTAAACTTAGACAACATTGTAACAGCACTTAACTTGTTGACATCAGCAGATGTTTAAGTTTTATCTGAATTTAAATGTCAGCAACACACCCACTGTGGTCTAGTAGCTAAAGGTGACAAATACCTTGGAGTGATGTGTTTTGAAAGACAGGAAATCCCAATAATGTTTTTCTCCTTACATGTTGGCGTTGCTGTATAGACAGTCAGGTGTGCTGAATGAAAGGCTATTCATCTTAGTGCTGCTGCTGGGATGCAGGGAGTTCAAGAATACACTTAAATAAATACCTTGGTAAACAGGAGCACAGTACATTTGGCCACCATCACTGTCATTATAGACAAGCCAAAAGTCTTATATGTAAGTATTTGTAATTTAGCATCTACAAATTTAAAGAATCTGCCGCAAAGAATCGGTATACCACATCATAACTGGATGATCAGTTCTGAAGATGTAGGTAAAAAGAAATGTATGACAAATACAGTAATTGTACCATGGCCTACATTCACAGTATGCTGAATAACTTCACAAGTTTTTAAAATTAAAGCAATCCATTCCTAAAATGCAGAATAGCCATTATCCCAACCATTCACAAACCAGAAATGACTATAACTTACTTTCTGCCGCTCAGAAGAAGCAGTGCCATTGGATGTCCATTTCTTCTTAACTGTAGAATTGGTTTTATAGATCTAAAAATGTTGGGATGATATACATAATTACAGTATGTAAAGACTTACAATCACCTCAACCTATATTCTTGTCATCAAGGATATTAATCCACCAAAGACAAATACACAATTAATTCAGATAAGCCACAAGCATAAGTCTAATGCACCCACCGCCAAGTGCAAACTTTACAAAAACATGTTTTGAACACATTTAAGCTTCAACACTCACCACGCTGCTAAGCACAAACAGTGGAGTGAACTGACTGAACACTAAAGCCTGTCTGGCAGCCACTGCAGCCGACAGCAACACGATGGCTGCATTCTTCAAGAAGACCCTGTAAAAGGAAAGTGTGACAGCGCCATGAAATTATTTAATTTCTCCATTTCTTTCTTTGAACATGAATAATGTAAACCTCAAAATTGATGTTAAATAAAGAGCTAGGTTAAACGAGCAAAACATGCTTTTGTTAACAAAAAATGAGTCTCCCCTGTGTCAAAGCACACTGCAGTGCAATAACCAATTGCTCTGCCTAATCTCCTATATAGCTATACAATTCATACTTACAATTGGCTTTATTGTTGCAAAACTAATTTTTAAATTTTAAGCTTAGTAACCATATTCCAGTCTGGGCTTCTTTTTTTAATTATGTACCAAATAACAGAAAAATGAAAACTGGGATGAATACACTTCAGCAGCGTTGGCAGAACAGATTTACAATTATCTTAACATAGTTTTTGCTATTTGGTACTTCTTTAAAAGTGCAGCAGCACCACAATAAACATTGAATCCCATCCTCATTCTATATTTGTCATTGGGATCCCTGCTGTTTAGCCAAAAAGTGAAGTGTATCGAAATCAAGGTACGTACTGCAAGTAACAAGCATACAGAATCCTGTAATAAATGTGAAAGTTAAATCAAAATCCTGGAGAGCATGGATATGATGAATTGCGTCCAGCTCACAGTAAGGTTTTTTTTTTTTTTAATTATTATTAGGTGGTCCATTTAGCACAGTAAAAGTGTTTATAATAAGATGTGATTTGTATTGCTGTTGATTGTTTTGTCTTGTACATTTAATCTACATTTGTTGTCCAGTCTGTTGGATATTCTAATTTG